>NC_139002.1:78708448-78988575 GCF_964374135.1 Grampus griseus
CCCTGCCCAAGTAAACTGCATGTCTCTACTTCCAAAAATCTACATGTTCTAGTGCAGAAATGTTCAAAATTCAGAGACTTCAAGATCAAATACACTTAAGGGCCAAGTCAGCAATGAAACTTAGTGAAATGAGCTGGTATAAGAAGGAAGGTATTGGTGAGACTGGTGTTGAATATGTTTCCAAGACTGAGTCAGTAGTCCTTATCGCTGGTTATATATTAACATCACCTGGGTTTTTTTTTTTTTTAAACAATATACCGATGTCCAGGAGTGATCCCAGAACAATTAAATCTGAATCTCCGTGAGCAGAATCAGGGCATATTATTTATCTTTTTTTTAAGTTTTCATCTCTTCTAGGAGAACAGATGTGCAGACAAGGCTAAAATAATCAACTGTTCTTAAATGTAAATACGCATAAGAATCCCCTGAAAAGGTTTTAACTGCAGATTACCCAGGTAATTTCTCAGCAAATTCTAAATGAAAGAAATATGTGATACTCAGAAATGGTCATTCTAGCACAACTCCGCCCCACAAACATCGCACATCCCAGGAGTGATTCTGATGCACAGGGCTTGCTGGCCAATATATAAGACACAGTTTTAGACAAACACATCTCTCCTAGAGATGTGTCGATATTCGATAATTGGTGCTCCAAATTTCCCCGCCCTGATATATTTACATTTTTAAAAAGGTCAAAGCCCTAATAAACCTCATAAATTGTGAGTTTGTTGGTAGAGATGATAAGACTATGATTTCTGAGACTATGGTTTTTAGACTATGATTTGATAGTGGGTAAGTGGTATAGATCCCAGACTCTTCATTTATTATGTAACATGTCAGTTATGTTCTATTGGGAGGTTGTAAGACTGATCAAAAAGTTGATGTAAGGGCTTCCCTGGTGGCGCAGTGGTTGAGAGTCCGCCTGCCGATGCAGGGGACACGGGTTCGTGCCCCGGTCCGGGAAGATCCCACATGACGCGGAGCGGCTGGGCCTGTGAGCCATGGCCGCTGAGCCTGCGCGTCCGGAGCCTGTGTAAAAAGTTGATGTAAGATACTAATCTTACATAACCTCACCAGAAGAATCACCTTTTATCGCTTTAAGAACTAACATCGAGTTTGGAGTGAAGATAGTACCTCCTGAGCAGGGTCTCAACTAACCTACTTGTTTTGTATTGAGCACAAAAGAACAACATATTCAGATCAGCCCTCACGTTAATACAAAACCATAATAGGGTAGGAAGAGGATGGCTCCACAGCCATCTGGAACACAGGGGAAAAGTAGCATTTATAAAGTGTCTGCTCTTTTCTTGGTATTTTGCTAGACATCTTATTACATAAGTCATCCAATTTAATTCCCCTTTACAAGCATGAAAGAAATGTTATTTTATTTTTCTAAGATTCAAGAAAACTCAAGCTAATAGGGGTTAAGCAAGGTGCCCAAGGTCACATGTCTGATGCTTAGTGTAATAACAACTGTACTACAAACAATACAACACCACATGCTGTGGCATTATTCTATCCAGCATTTTATTTTACACAAACAGTCTCCTTTGGACCTCACAACAACCCCAGGATATAGTATGGGGAAACAGACACTTGAGAGATTAAGAAATGTGCCTAAAGCCTCTTATTAGAAATGACAGTGTTGGGAATTAAACACAGGGAGTCTGTCTCTGCAATCTTTTTACCACTTCCTGCAGTGATCACAAAACCCAGCATGCTTTTCCCTACAAGGCAAGGGATCTGCAGCTCTCCTCATGACAAAGTAACAGGGACCACAGAGATTCCAGGCAGGGAGACTCAGAGTGTATGAATAAAAGAGGTTTTCTTATAATTCCACTTGCTCTGTGTTAACTCATAGTAGTGAAGTTATAAAAATACTCAATGGAAATCATATAGTGGAAGAATAGGGGTTTGAAAAGCAGAAAAAAAATCTGGGTTCAAATGCTTTTTTTTTTTTTTTTTTTTTTTTTTGCTGGATAACCAAGCCTCAGTTTCTTTATCTTTTAAGTGTGTCCAGGGATATATCCAATAGTCCATTGAACAGTGAGAAGTTAAATGAATGTGCCCAGGCTCTGTCACATGTTAGGTACTTGCTAAATGCTAGTTTCTACATTTTTACAATCAGAATTTTTAAATATCTTAACATTTTACCTATTTTATTTTCTTATATTTCCTGTTACTCTTTGGAGGGTACATGGAGAGTCTGTACAGTAATAAGAGAATGTAATCATACATATATATATATATATATATATATATATATATATATATGGTGCTAAGGGATGTTTTCAAGCACTGAGGCATTGTTGAAAGGGGAGAGAACTAGGTACTGTTAAAGAGACCATCTCAACTCCAAGATTCTATGGCCATCAGAGATCTCAATGAAAGCTGACAGGGGCACATCTGATCTCTCAGTGGAAAAATGGCTGTTTCTGATTCTGAACAGAAGCACAGTACAAATCTAGTCCCTGTTTCAAATTATAACAATCACAGTTGTCTTTCCTCAAGATCACTCAGCTATCCTGTTTAATTTTGGAAAACAAAACAAAACCAAAAACACATACATTTATCGAGGTTCAATATGAGGCAAATATCTTTGACTAAGGAAAAGAAAAACCCATCAAACAAAATGGCTCTGTGAGCTATCTATGGTCTGGTGACTATACTAGGTCCTTGCTCATGGGAGATGAGCACACCTGAGTTCTCTGAATAAAGAGCAAAGCAAGTCATCTAACCGCTGATGGTCACATCTGACACTGAACCATACAGGGGAGAACACTTGGCCTTGAACTCAAGAGGAAATATATTTTAATCCTGCTTTTGCTGATTCTTAATTGTATTACCTTGAGGAAGTGGCTTCAATATTCTGAATTTCTCCTTGTCTATAAAATGTAAAAACAACAGATATTAAACTTTATGGTACTTAAAATCCCCTGACATACATGTTTTTAAAAAGTGTATACACAGGCTTCCATTTTTTTCTTATTAGAATGTGGTAGGTCAAGGGTTGGGCTTAGGAATCTAAAACATTTTATGAAATAGACTTAGGTTATTCTTTGATTAATGTTTTATGCTCATGCTTTAAGAAACATTGACATTCATGCCTTTCATGTTTATTATAATCATAGATATGTATACATCTATATGTATATATATATGATATCTATATATATATCACAATTAGTTCTTTCTCATAAAAGTCTTGGTCAGGAATTTTAGTATTAAAGATTTGTGAACCATGGTTGGTCAGGGTTGGTGTCAGGAATCATATTCATTCTCAGATATCTTTGCAGGTTCCACATGCTGCCTGTACTCTTTTCAATGAATATAGGAATTAGCCCTGGTCCTTTGATTCTCTTTAACAGACTCAGAAAATTTGAAATGCATCATAAAGAGCTCAGGGAAATATTACATTTTCAGTTTGAGGTATGTTTAAATTATTTTAAAATGAGTTGTTATTCTCAGTAGTTGTGCTTAAATGATAACACTGAAGTCAAATGAAGGGAGAAAAGAATATCCCATCCCCCATCCCATATCCTATAGCTCATAAATGTATCTCACATTGTTTCACAGCATATCTACAATTAAAGTGTGCATTTTATTTTAACTTAGGGAATAAGACTTAATGCTCAATTTAAATGGGTCTTGTAATGCTTCCATCTCCTAGAGGTAAAATATATTTAATTTTTCTTAATGCACTGAGGAAATGAAATGCAACAATGGCTTTTGCTTAGCCTTGGGAGCCCTGTTTAGTTTTCTGTTGTTATACTTGCTTGCCCATCCCTGACCAAGGGGAGTTTATTCAGCAGGATGATGTTGTTTAGGGACAATGAGAAGAAAAACTCTGTCGAAAGCAGTAAGTCCTAGAGCAGAGAAGAGAAACTTCTGTCAGCCTTTTCAAGTTAAAACTGAATTTTGGCAGAGATTTGCAAAATTCTTGTTTACTATTATGCCATGTTTATTGTGTGACATTTGCCAGTTCAAATAAGTTGTTAGCAGACACTTCGTTTAAAAAAAAAAAGAAGAAATTCCATATGACTTTCACACCTTCCTGTTTTGGCCAAAGACCACATACTATCATTACTTTGGGCAACAACTCAGCAGACCGTCTGAATGGTTTGATTCTACACACAGCATTCTGACTACTGTGGAATTTTTTAAGAAACGGTCTTGCCTCCAGCTATTGCAGGGCTGATGGAAGCTTCTAAGGTCTTTTGGATCAGTTGGCTGCTTGCTCTTTGGATATCTGTCATATAACACCTGAATTTAGAGTGTGTCATAATGTTATTCTAATTTTATTTTCTTATCAGAAATGAGGGATTTTTTGTTAATTAGAGGAAATAAAATGTAAAATATATAAGGTATGCTAAAATATATGATAGAGAGATGGCCAAGTCAGTTACGTACAAATACAAAGCTCAGTCTAATTGATAACACTGTGAGTGTTCACATTCTAAACCCCACCACCAACCTCATGGTGTCTTCAGAGCACTTGGTTTATATCAGTATCACAGCCTCTGGGCATACTTGTATAAGGTTTTCTTAGTTACTTTTATAAGACTTCTTGCAGTAGATTATTAGCAATTTGTCATGGAAATTTTGTATTAACTTTATCATCTAGCAAAATGTTTGCCTTTAGCATATATTCAATAATATTTGCTGAATATAATTTTTAAGATAGCACTGTAGATTGTAACACAATTAGTATTTACTCTTTCACTTTACAGATAAGAAAATTAAGTTTCAAAAAAGAAGTATGATTTGCCTGGGGTTACTTGGACAGCTCTTGGTTAATCTGTACTACAATCCATGTTTTATACTGTCTATGAGTCTAACACTTGCACTGTAGGCTCCACAACTGAATTGACTGTTTTGTCAAGCATCTAGTATTCCCTCTAGTGATTTTTTCTTCTTATTCTTCTCATTTTTTGCCAATTTCTGACTTTTTCTTAATAGGAATAAGGTATTAAAACAGTGTTTTAATAAATGAGGGTGAAAATTCCATTTGGTACAAGCAGTAGTATCATTGAAAAATTTGCTCAGAATGCTATCATGTTTCTAAGCCACATGGTTCTTTATTCTAATTATTCCCCTTTAGAATATTCTAAATATTATTCTTCCTTCTAGTCTCTAACCGTTCCCATTCTCAGTTAAATGAACTGAGGAGACTGGTGCTGAGTTTTTTGTTGCTGTTTGTTTTTCCCCAGCATATATATATTTCCTGCCTACTAGAACTTCTAGTTGCTTGCTTATATATTTAATTAATTATTCTGAGTTATTTAAATGTATCTGAGAAAAGTCATGAGATTAAATTGGTCTTTTTTTTTTGCAATGCAGAATAATAATAAATACAAAAACAGGATTAGAACAATAGGCAGAGGGACTTCCCTGGTGGCACAGTGGTTAAGAATCCACCTGCCAATACAGGGGACACGGGTTCTATCCCTGGTCTGGGAAGATCCCACGTACTGCAGAGCAATTAAGTCTGTGCACCACAACTACCAAGCCTGCGCTCTAGAGCCCTCAAGCCACAACTACTGAGCCTGTGCGCCTAGAGCCCGTGCTCTGCAACAAGAGAAGCCCCCGCAATGAGAAGCCCGCGCACCGCAACAAAGAGTAGCCCCCGCTCGCCACCACTAGAGAAAGCCCACACACAGCAACGAAGACCCAACACAGCCAAAAATAAATAAAATTAATTAAAAAAAAGAAAAGAACAATAGGCAAATAGTATAGAATCAAACTAAAACAAGAAGTGGCAATGAAAAATTGATAAACCACGCCATCTGCCTTATTACCAGAAACAAATAAATTTTAAAATTATCAGTCTTTATTTTTTGAGGTAGAAAAAAATAGTTAAAAATAAATTAAAAACAAAAGAACCAACTTAAGGATTCTTTGGCAGGCCCCTCTAAAAAACAGAGGCAAAATGGGAAGAAAAAAAGCATCTACTGAGACAACATCTCTCAAGAAGACAAGATACTTAATGAGGAAAATTTTTTCTTGCCCTGTTGAAACATAAAAAGAAAAACAATGAGAAAAACAAAACAAAACAAAACATGTGCTTGAAAGAAAAACAATAGCAAACACTTTGATAATTCCAAGACCCTTGTAGACAGTAGTTAATATGTTGATATCTGGGGCTGTAAAAAGTATAATAATTGCATGGTGTCATTTCCACTCTCATACATTTATTATTATAAGAGAGAGATTTTGATGGAATGCTGGGGAAGGAATAGGAGGAAAAATACTAAAATTAATTGAGCTCAATTGAGCTTAATTTTGCTCAATCTTCTATGTGCAAAAATCTTCATATAAGGAAACAATATATACTTTCTTGTTTAACCTAATAACCCTTTAAATGATTATTATTTTGCTTGTTTTTAAGTTGAGAAACCAGAACATCAGTGGGATGATGTAACTTTCTCAAGTTCATAAACTAATAAGTATGAAAGGAGTTGTAACCTGAGAGAGCCTAACAGAGCTCCTTCCATTACACTGCCTTACCTCACTGAAGGGGACAGTCATTAATTCACATTTCCGAGCAATTTTCACTTGCTTCTTGAATTGGGTTGCATGCATTATCTCATTTCACTGTGATGTCAACATTGAGAATAAGTGTTATTTTTTTTCACTTGTGAGTTTGGGAGACCGGTAGAGGAGAAATCTGTTTCTCAAACACTGAACTATGTGTAAATGTAGCTTGTGTTGAAATTTTCCACATCCTACATGTAGAAAAAACAACAAAAAAAAAAGAGAAACATGATAATAAAGTGATTCTTCTAAGAAATTCTTTCTCTCCCTATGTTTTAAGAATTGTTGGACTTCCCTGGTGGTCCAGTGGTTAAGACTCCATGCTTCCAATGTAGGGCACGTGGGTTTGATCCCTGGTCGGGGAACTAAGATCCCACATGCTGCATGGCATGGCCAAAAAAGGAAAAAAAAAAAAAAGAATTGTCATTTTCTTTTCATTTCTGAAATATTGGTAAAAAGATAGCAGTTATTAGTATTAGTGTTGTATATGCTTCTTGTTTTAATATGAAATTTCAAAGTTAGCAATTACAGTATTATTTTTGTTTAATTTTACTCTCTGTTCATTAACATACAACTTTGAAGAGAAATGCAGTTTTTTTTTTTTTTTTTTCAGTATGCGGGCCTCTCACTGCTGTGGCCTCTCCCACTGCGGAGCGCAGGCTCAGTGGCCATGGCTCACTGGCCCAGCCGCTCCGCGGGATGTGGGATCTTCCCGGACCAGGGCACGAACCCACGTCCCCTGCATCGACAGGCAGACTCTCAACCACTGCGCCACCAGGGAAGCCCAGTTTTTTGTTTTTAATTGTTTGGACAAAGGAGTAAAATTTTAAAGTTACAAATTTTATTTGATACTTAACAGAAATAAAAATCCAGGAGAGTTTTAAAACACTGATAAAACAAGAACCATATTTTAAATTTTATGGTGGAAATGATTCTAGTACCTTCCATATCTTTTTCAAATAAGATTTTTACTCTCATTTTGGAAACTGAGCATTTACTTTTCTTTTCAATATTTCTTTATCCTAACTTCAAAGCTTTAAAAACTAATGGACATCTTTAATTCTTCTCCCTCCAGTACCTCTTTTTAAAGGTTTGCTTGTGAACAGAACCCTCCCTGATAACACACTAAAATTTCTTTGAAAGAGATAAATGAGACAGGGCCTCTGTAGAATTGAACAACTCATGAAAGATTTGGAGCTCACAAAATTCATTAAAATCTTAAAATTAAGCATTTTTAAGTTTCTTGAATGACTATACTTGCCTCTTAAACTATCATTCCATTTTACCCCTTTTCCTCTCTTTATAGCACAAAAAGTCATAACTATTTTAAACATAAGTCAAATCATAGCATCCCTCCCGCCTAAGACTCTTCAATAGTCTCCCATTTAATTGCTAAAGTATCTTCATCTTTTGCTACTCTACCTATGGCTCACTCGACTCTAGTCACACTGGTCTCTGCTGTGCCTGGAACTCCCAAATACATCTTGCCTCCGGGTCTTTGTGCTCTTTTTTTCTTCCATGGCTGCTATTCCTCCAATATCAAATAGCTCACCCCTTTTCAGGCTCTATTCAAATATCACCTTATCTGAGATGTGTACAATGACTATCCCATGTAAAATAGCATCTCTGCTCTACCTTGTCAATCCTATCACTTGTTATCTCCATGTCTGTCTTTATCTTCATAATATTTATTACTTAACATTACACTTTATATTGATTTGTTGATTTGCTAGCTGTCCAAAATACACTCTCCTTGAGAGCAGAGACTTTATCTCTTTTGTTTATGGCTGTATTCCCAGTTGGCACAAAGTAGTGGCTCACTAAATAATGATGGAAAAATAAACAGAAAGCTCACTTTCTTACTGGTCCCATGACTTCTTTGTCACGGCACTGTAGTGAGAATCACTCTGAAATTAATTTAATATACTTTCAGTCCAAACTCTGGTTCTGCCCCTTGCAGGCTAATTAGCCTTGTGTACTGAGGCAAGTCATGCATCCTCCCTGAAATTAACTACCCTTGCCTATAAACTAAGAAGATCCACACCTACATCCTTACCTCATAGGATTGCTAAGAGGACCAAATGAGATAACAAAGGTAAAAATGCTTTATAAACTTCTAAGTATGGTTCTAAAAGGATTACATTTAAGGTGACTGATGGCATAACAGGTACAGCTGTGGTGTATATATAATCTAGTCTAGTTTTAGATTTAGTTTAATATCTTGTTAGTGGAAATACACGGAATGATACACTGAACAGTTTTCTTAGGGGTACAACTTTCTTCCATCACTTAACATCATATAACATTTTTCTGAGGACAACTGGAAATATATTTTTCCTGGTGTAATTAATGGTCTATTTTGATACGACTGGTATTCCTAGTAGATTTTACTCTGTGTGTGTGCATGCATGTGCATGTGTGTGCACCAACAACTGTTCTTCAGATCTAAAAAAATGGTTAGATGCATCCACTATAATAATGAACTGACACATTTAAAGCACTCAAATTTGCATGCCAATGGCAACAGGGTAGATTTTGTTTGTTGTTGTTTATTTATTTATTTTTTTGAATACTGAAGAAGTGCTCAGAAAAGCAGTGGGTGCTTGTGATAAGTATGTAACACTTTATGGACATGTGATGTGAGTGTTGTCACTTTAATCTTCCCCTCAAAATCACTAGAATATCCCAGACAGAATATTAAGGAAATTAGACAAGATTAAAGAGTCTGAATACATAGGAAATTAAAAAAGAGGCATAAATTATCCTAATAAGAATGGTGCAAGGACTTGAAATAGGGATAGGTCAGGAGATTGGTTGGTTGGTTACTTGGTTGGCTGGTAGATAGATGGATGAAAGATAGATATAGATACATTATAGACTAACCATATTATTTATGTTACCCACACAAAGAATATAGGTGACTCACTCCAGGACACATGAAAGTAAAACCGAGATTAAAGTGAGAAAACCAGTGTTGTCTTAACCCACCCTAGTATGGAAGTGTTAGGTATGACACCAGCATTTAAATAATCAGAGGCTAGTAATATAAATATAGATTTCTGGATCACACCCTAGACTTACTTTAAGAGACTTACTTTTTCTCCAGGTAGATGCTAGGAAGCTGCTTTTTCATTACGTGCTCATAATGAACTCATGCCCAATTTTAAGACTCACTGCCTTATATATGCCATGCTGTCTACATAATATTCTTTTAGGTATTTTCCCTCTATATGAAGTCTACCTTGTTACCCAAATTTGTCCTGCTCTAAGGAAACTGCAGTGGACTAAAAATTCTTTACAGTAGAGGTATTTATTACCCAGGACTTCCAGTTTTTTCAGTTAATGTTGAAGCAAATTTGCTTTCTCCTTCCCTTCTGATCCACCTCCTGCATAGCAAACTGCATGCCAGACAGTCACCAAGTCTTCAGATTGGCAACTTTATGGCTTTATTCCTCTTCCTGTCCAAATGTATAATAATATTAAAGGTGGTAACTGGCCACTGAAAATAATAATCATTTTAATAATCATCTAATCAATCTCCATGCAGGATATCTGTAATGAGATCTCCACAGCAACGGCCCCTTCTGGAAGCTACTGGTTTCATGGTATTTTGCTATGTGCTTGTAAATCATAATGAACTGTAATTTTTCCCTTAAAAATAAAAGATATTGACCTTGACACTGTATATAAAGTACTGCAGAAACCTCAGGATGTCTGTTGGGGTGGGGATAAAAAGGAACTAGAGCCTTGATCATGAAAAAGGAGATCATGAAAAAGGATGTTAAAGTATAATTTTCAAAAAGGAAAAAAGTCATTTCTCCATATACACGTAGAATGCACATTCAAAGATTCTATTCAATTCATTAATTAAGAATAAAAGCTGTAAAATGTTATGACCAGTTCAAAGAATGCTTGGGAAGCTAAGTGTGTATAGAAAATTTGACAAAGAAATACCAGGTTAAGGATGCTGGTTTATATAGAAATCTAATTAATGTCTAGCAGGGCCATAAACCATAACCCTGAGGTTATCTATTCTTCCAGAAAGAAATTATTTGCCTCTCTACCTGATAAAAATCTGCAGGTTAATATCTATTCTTACACAGTTATAAAGCAGCCTAATCAATATAAACTCTATCAAAGTTGCAAGCCCAGAATTGCACTAAAAAAGCACTCAGTAATCTGTTTGCCTATTTCCAAGTTTTAGATAATTTTTCTGACAGGAGGAAATAAGCTTCAGGAACAAAGCATTTGTCTTTATCTAATTCAGAGTGCACTGTGAGTTAACAATTAGGCCAGTGACAATGGCTGTGAAAGGGATCATATAGCAACAATTTGTGATGAGCAAGTCATTGGGTAGATCATTAAAGCACCTGAAATTGGACAGTTTCTTGAATATAATATAGTGTTTGCTAGAGGCTCTTCTGTGTCTACAAGGAAGATTAAGCAGTATAGCCAGGCTGAAATTCAGTGAAGAAGCTCTATTCTGCATCCCTTAAGAACAAGCCACATGTACACACTGCTGTATTTAAAATGAATAATCAGCAAAAACTCTCACCACTATTATTCAACATAGTTTTGGAAGTCCTACCCATGGCAATCAGAGAAGAAAAAAAAAAAAATAACAGGAATACAAATTGGAAAAGAAGTAAAACTGTCACTGTCTGCAGATGCCATGATACTATACAGAGAGAATCCTAAAGATGCCACCAGAAAACTACCATAGATAATCAATGAATTTGCTAAGTTGCAGGATACAAAAGTAATGCACAGAAATCTCTTGCATTCCTATACAGTAATGATGAAAACTCTGAAAGAGAAATTAAGGATACAATCCCTTTCACCATAGCAACGAAAAGAATAAAATACATAGGAATAAATCTACCCAGGGAGACAAAAGACTGTATGCAGAAAACTATAAGACACTGATGAAAGAAATTAAAGATGATACAAACAGATGGAGAGATATACCATGTTCTTGGATTGGAAAAATCAATATTGTGAAAATGACTAGACTACCCAAAGCAATCTACAGATTCAATGCAATCCCTATCAAATTACCAATGGCATTTTTTACAGAACTAGAACAAAAGATCTTAAAATTTGTAAGGAGACACAAAAGACACCGAATAGCCAAATAGTCTTGAGGGAAAAAAAAACGGAGCTGGAGGAATCAGACTCCCTGACTTCAGACTATAATACAAAGCTACAGTAATCAAGACAATATGGTACTGGAACAAAAACAGAAATATAGATCATTGTAATAAGATAGAAAGCCCAGAGACAAACCCATGAACCTATAGTCAACTAATCTATGACAAAGGAGGCAAGGACGTACAATGGGGAAAAGACAGTCTCTTCAATAAGTGTTGCTGGGAAAACTGGACAGCTACATGTAAAAGAATGAAATTAGAACACTCCCTAACACCATACCCAAAAATAAACTCAAAATGGATTAGAGACCTAAATGTAAGACTGGACACTATAAAACTCTTAGAGGAAAGCATAGGAAGAACACTCTTTGACATAAATCACAGCAAGATCTTTTTTGACCCACCTTCTATAGTAATGGAAATGAAACCAAAAATAAACAAATGTGACCTAATGAAACTTAAAATCTTTTGCACAGCAAAGGAAACTACAAACAAGACGAAAAGACAACCCTCAGAATGGGAGAAAATATTTGCAAACGAATCAACAGACAAAGGATTAATCTCCAAAATATATAAATAGCTCATACAGTTCAGTATTAAAAAAACAAACAACCCAATCCAAAAATGGGCAGAAGACCTAAATAGACAGTTCTCCAAAGAAGACATACAAATGGCCAAGAAGCACATGAAAAGCTGCTCAACATCACTAATTATTAGAGAAATGCAAATCAAAACTACAATGAGATATCACCTCAGACAAGTTAGAATGGACATCATCAGAAAATCTACAAACAACAAATGCTGGAGAGGGTGTGGGGAGAAGGGAACGCTCTTGCACTGGTGGTGGGAATGTAAAGTGCTACAGCCACTATGGAGAACAATATGGAGGTTCCTTAAAAAACTAAAAATAGAACTACAATACAACCCAGCAATCCCACTACTGGGCATATAGCTGGAGAAAACCATAATTCAAAAAGACACATGCACTCCAATGTTCATTGCAGCACTATTTACAATAGCCAGGACATGGAAGCAACCTAAATCCCCATCAACTGACCAATGGATAAAGAATATGTGATACATATATACAATGGAATATTACTCAGCCATAAAAAGGAATGAAATTGGGTCATTTGTAGAGACGTGGGTGGATCTAGAGACTGTCATACAGAGTGAAGTAAGTCAGAAAGAGAAAAACAAATATCGCATATTAATGCATAAATGTGGAACCTAGAAAAGTGGTACAGATGAACCAGTTTGCAGGGCAGAAATTGAGACACAGATGTAGAGAACAAATGTATGGACAACAAGGGGGTAAAGTGGCAATGGGGTGGTGGTGGTGTGATGAATTGGGAGATTGCATTGACACATATACACTAATAAGTATAAAATGGATAACTAATAAGAACCTGTTGTATAAAAAAATAAATAAAATTAAATTTAAAAAAAAGAATGGGAGACAAAAGCTCTTCCTGAGACTTTAAAAAAAAAAGATTTTGATGTATGGTTTAGGGACACCAGGGATTGGAGAAATGGGCTAAATCAAATATAAAAACAAAGAGACTAGGGGAAAAAACCAAAGAACTATCATATACTATCAGATAAGAGGCAAACTGGGAAGATAATTTAGCTAGTCTTTACTGATAATGTCCCATCCACCAAGAGAATAGTTTTTTGCCAAATACAGCAAAGTTTTGATAAAAGAAATCCTGTGGAAGAATCATTTTTAGTACTGAGTTTCACTCAGATCTGACAAGCTTAGGATTATTAGGTGAATTACTTGGAGCAACTCACTCATATGTTGGTCACTGTCTCCAAAATCCAAATAGACCTCCAAAATACTATGTCTCTTGTCTTTTGTTTTTTTGTTTTTAATTCTTATTGAAGTGTAATTGATTTACAATGTTGTGTTAATTTCTGCTGCAAAGTGATTCAGTTATATATATATATATATACACACACACACACATATATATATATATATTTATATTAAAAAAATCTTTTTTTTATTCTTATCACAGGATACTGAATATATCTCCCTGGGCTATACAGTAGGATCTTGTTGTTTACCCATTCATTATATAATGGTTTGCATCTGCTAACTTCAAACTCCCAAGCCATCTCTCTCCCACCCTTGGCAACCATAAGTCTGTTCTCTATGTCTGTGAGTCTATTTCTGTCTCATAGATAGGTTCAGTTGTGTCATACTTTAAATTCTTCATACAAGTGATATCATAAGGTATGTGTCTTTCTGTTTCTGACTTATTTCACTGAATATCATAATCCCTAAGTCCATCCATGTTGCTGCAAGTGGCATTATTTCATTTTTTTATGGCTGAGTAGTATTCCATTGTATATACATGCCACATCTTCTTCATCCATTCATCTGTTGAGGGGCATTTAGGTTGTTTCCACATCTTGGCTATTGGGGATAGTGCTGCTATGAACACAGAGTTGCATGTATGTTTTTGAATTACAGTTTTGTCCAGATATATGCCCAGGAGTGGGACTGCTAGATCATACGGCAACTGTATTTTTAGTTTTTGAGGAACCTCCATACTGTTTTCCACAGTGGCTGCACCAACTTACATTCTCACCAACAGTGTAGGAAGGTTTCCTTTTCTCCACACCCTCACCAGCATTTGTTATTTGTAGACTTTTTAATGAAGGCCATTCTGACTGGTGTGAGGTGGTACCTCATAGCAGTTTTGATTTGCATTTCTCTAATAATTAACGATGTTGAGCATCTTTTCATGTGCCTCTTGGCCATCTGTATACCTTGTTACTAGCAAAAGATGAAAAGTGATAAGTTCATTTTTCATTTTATAGGTAATGATTCAATATGCTCCAAATCACTGGGCATCCAGGAGATATGATGTAATTTGATTAGAGTCTGGGTGTGGAAAGGATTGACTCACTAGTAATTCACCCAGTTAGTAGGGTGGGGAAGGGATAGGGGAAGAGCAACAAAGATGAGACTTGGTTAAAATATATAGTCCACAGTAACCTTCATCTTGTCTATTGTTTTTCTCATTGATATTTCATTTATTTCTGCTCTAATCCTTACTACTTCCTTCCATCTACTAACTTTGGGCTTAGTTGTTCTTCTTTTTCTAGTTCCTTCAGGTATAAGTTAGGCTGTTAATTAAAATTTTTCTTTTTTTTTAAATATAGGTATTTATCACTGTAAAACTCCCTCTTAGAACTGCTTTGGTTGCATCCTATAAATTATGTTGTGATTCCATTTTTGTTTTTTGAAAAGATAAACAAAACTGACAGACCCTTAACAAGATGAAGAAAAGGAGAGAAAAGACTTAAATAACAAAAAGTTTAAATAAAACAAAGGGCATTACAACTGATATCACAGAAATACAAAGAGTTGTAAGAGATTGCCATGAATAAATATTTGCCAAAAAATGTACAGCTAGAAAAAATGGAGAAATTCCTAGAAACCTACCACCTATCAGGACTGAATCAAGAAGAAATTGAAAATCTGAGCAGATCAATAGTGAGTAAAGAAATTGAAGCAGCAAACTACATTCAGCAAAACATTAAAATAATCATATATCATAATCAGGTGGAATATACCCCTGGAATGCAAGGATGGTGCAACATATGTAAATCAATAAATGTGGTACACCACACCCACAAATGAAAGATAAAAATCATATGATCATCCCAATAGACACAGAAAAAGGATCTGACAAAATTCAATATCCCTTCATGATAAAAATAAAAACTCTCAACAAATTAGGTATAGAAAGAGTGTACCTCAATATAATAAAGGCTGTAGGTGTGCGTATGTGTGTGTGTGTGTGTGTGTGTGTGTGTATAACATGCCAACAGCTAACATCATACTCAATGGAAAAAGCTGAAAGCTTTTCCTCTAAGATCACGAATAATACAAGGGTTCCCACTCTAACCACTTCTATTCAATATAAAACTAAAAGCCCTAGCAGAACAATTAGGCAAGAAAAAGGAATAAAAGGCATCCAAATTATAAAGGAAGAAGTAAAATTGTCTCTATTTTCAGACTGCATATTATACATATAAAACCCTAAAGACTCCACTCAGTCTTTAGGATTTTATATATTTATAAATAAATTTATAATTTATAAATTTATATATTTATAAATTTACTTACTGAGTTAATAAATTAACTCAGTAAAGTTGCAGGATACAATATTAATATACAAAAATCAGTTGCATTTCTATACACTAACAATGAACTATCAGAAAGAGAAATTAAGAAAATAATCTTGTTTATAATAGCATCAACAAGAATACTTAGGAATAAATTTAACCAAGGAGATGAAAGATCAGTACACTGAAAATTATAAAACACGGATAAAAAAGATTGAAGAAGACATAAATAAGTGCAAAGTTATTCTAAATTCATGGATTAGAAGAATTAATATTGTTAAATATCCATACTACACAAAACAATACACAGATCCAATGCAATCTTTATCAAAACTCCAATGGCATTTTCACAGAAATAGAAAAAGCAGCTCTAAAATTTGTATGGTACCACAAAAGACCCCAAATAGCCAAGCAATCTTGAGAATGCTCAAAGCCATCACACGTTCTGATTTTAAACTATATTACAAAGTTATAGTAATCAAAACAGTATTGTATTGCTATAAAAACAGTAACATAGACCAATGGGTGAGTTTTAGTTTTACTAGATGAAGCGTTCTGGAAATGGATGGTGATGATGGTTGAGCGACTATATAATGTAATTAATACCACTAAACTGTATATTTTAAAACAGTTAAGATAGAAAGTTTTATGTTATATATATTTTACCACAATAAAAAATATTTTTTTAAAAATAGCTCAGAAATAATCCCACACATGTATAGTCAATTAATCTTTGAGAAGAATGCCAAGAATACAAAATGGGGAAAGGATAATTTCTTCAATAAATGGTGTTGGGCAAACTGGATATCCACATGCAAAAGAATGAAATTGGACATATACCTAACACCATACACAAAAATCAACTCAAAATGGATTAAAGACTTAAAAACCTATGACTGAAACACCAGGGGGAAAAGTCCTTGATATTTGTCTTACAACAATTTTTTGGATCTGACACTAAAGGCACAAGCAAAAAATAAACAAGTAGGATTATATCAAACTAAAAATCTTCCACACAGCAAAAGAAACAATAGAGTGAAAAGACAACTCAGAGAATGGAAGAAAATATTTGCAAATCATATGTTTGATAGGGGGTTAATATCAAATATATATAAAGAACTCCTACACCTCAAACACAGTCACATACAATTAAAAATTGGGCAAAGTATCCAGGTAGATGTTTCTCAAAAAAAAAAAAAAAAACCATACAAATGACCAATACATAAAAGAAAAGGTGTCCAACGTTTGTATTCATCAGGGCAATGCAGATCAAACCAACACTGAGATATCACCTCACATCTGTTAGGAAGGCTATCATTCAAAAAAACAGAAGACAACAAGAGTGGGTGAGCATATAGCAAAAAGGGAACCCTGGTACACTGTTGGTGGAAATGTAATTTGGTATAGTCACTGTGGAAAACAGTGTAGAGTTTCATGAAAAATTTAAAAATAAATCTATCATACGATCCAACAATCCCACTTCTGGTAATTTTTCCACAGGAATTGAAATCAGGATCTCAAAAAGATACCTGCACTCTAATGTTCACTGCAGCATTATTCACAAAAGCCAAGATATGGAAACAACCTGAATGTTTATTAACAGGTGAACAGATAAAGAAACTGTTGTATAGCAAAATTAGATAATGAGTCAGTGGATGAACATCAAACAATGGATGCAGTTCAGTGGACTCAGGTCAAAGAGACTGGTCAAATAAGTTTAGCATACTTCAATTCATTGAGACATGACTCTGAAAAAGAATAAGGAAAAGTCTGTTCTAGTGGGGAGAGTGATGTGTTTTTTAGACTGCTCCATATTCTCATGTGCTTGTGGTCAATGGCACTTTTTCTGCATGGAATACCATGAGTTGTCAATCAGTATAACTTCCTTCTGGAGGCTTTCTCTGGTTCCATTAATTTTTGTTAAGTTCCCTTATCATAATCTCCTGCTTTAATTTATTTACTTATTATTAATAGCATCTTACTTTTGATTTACTTTTATATTCTGTGAGAAAAAAAATCTTCATATATTTCTGTCTTACCTGGGTCTGCATTGTCACCAGTGTCCCTGAGCAGATTATTTTCCTGAACTTAGCATTCCTTGAGATACAACACCTTTTTAATACTCCTGTGAATCTATCCATGGAACTTTTTTTTTTTTTTTTTTTTGGCGGTACGCAGGCTTCTCACTGTTGTGGCCTCTCCCGTTGCGTAGCACAGGCTCCGGACGCACAGGCTTAGCGGCCATGGCTCACGGGCCCAGCTGGTCCGCGGCATGTGGGATCTTCCCGAACCAGGGCACAAACCCGTGTCCCCTGCATCGGCAGGTGAAATCTCAACCACTGCGCCACCAGGGAAGCCCTATCCATGGAACATTTTACCATAACTGCCAGAATTCATTTATTTGAGGTAAGGAAATTATTGTATTTTGTCCTTAATATATAATGATGGTCTCCAAATCATAACCTTATTTATACTGCATTAAAGTAATACTTAGAATACTTACATGGAATTTTGAAATTGTGAGGTGTGACACTGTGATTTATAATAACAAATATATATTTGGTCTATCCAGTTTCTAGCACAGAGTTTCTAAAAACCTTGGACTCTCTTAAGTGGTGTCTTTTATTATGTCTATAGGTGAGTTTTGGAATGTCCTTAGGCCACCTAAGGATGGGGGCTGATTGCCAGGGGAACCAGCCTCGTGATGGAGGGTGGGAACTTTCTGTCTCATCCCTTGGCCTCAGAAAAGGGAAGAGGAGCTGGAAGTTGAATTAATTGCCAATGACCAGTGATTTATTCTATCATGCCTATGCAAAGAAGCCTCCATACAAATCCAAAAGGACAGGGTTCAGAGAGTTTCCATGTTGACGAATAAGTGGAGGTGCTGGAAGTTTCACCCTTAAGAGGTCACGGAAGCTCCATGTCCTTTGCCCATACATTGCCCTATGCATCTCTTCCATCTGGCTGTTTCTGAATTATATTATTTTATAATAAACCAGTAATCTAATAAGTAAAATGTTTCTCTGAGTTCTGTGAGCTGCTCTAGAAAATTAACTGAACCCAAGGAGGAGGTCGGGGGAACATCTGATCTGTAGTCAGTTGGTCAGAAGTACGAGTAACAACCTGGATGTGTAACTGGTGTCTGAAGTTGAAGGAGGGGGTTCTTTGGAGCCTCCAACGTATAAACAGTCAGTCAGAAGCATAGGTGATAATCTGGGCTTCCAACTGAAGTCTGAATTTGCAGGGTGAAGATACCCTTGTAGAATTGAACCCCTAACCACTGGAATCCAATGTTATGTCTAGGTAAACAGTGTCAGAATTGAGTAGAATTCTCAGACATTCTGCTGATATCCCACAATAGCTTGATGTTGTGTGGGAGGCCCCCTGCCATGTTGGAATTAGGTCCAGGAACCAAAAGATTAGATCACACCACTATGGATAGATATAAACCCATGTTAAACTTATTTGAATATATTTTTAATTTAAAATATTTTGCATAGAAAAGAACACTGAAAAATAAATTTAAAAACTCATGTATCCACCACCAGTTAAAAAATAATATAGTATAGATATAATTAAAGCTTACATTACTTCTCACCCTGAACTACTTACTTATCTGTGAGCTTTTGTTTTTTTGTTTTATTGTTCTGTTTTGTTTTGCATTTCTCTCTGGGATTATGGATGACTACTTACCACTATTACTCATGGTCCTCCACCAGGGAGCAATTTTGTAACTATCAGACCAAAAACCTGACATACTTACTATACAACAGAAGCCTATTGTATGAATGTTCAACAGACTTCAAAGGCAGTTAGATTATTATAAAGTAATCCTTAAGATTTATCAATACATAGTTAATGGTATATATTTAATATGAAAGTTAAAATTTATTATGCTATTATGTAGTTTTATGAAAAAATAATGGTGGATTAAAGTTTACTTTATATCATATTTACATATTTCTGTCATATCACATTTTCTTTGAAAAGACACGCTTCTTTAAGCTTTCCCCACAGCCTTTTCCCTCTTTAATAAGTTTGCAAATGTGTCACATCTGGCGATGGCCTTCATTCAACAGAATGTAACTGAACAAAACACACAAGCAAGTAAATCTACTGTATTTAGAGTCTAAACAAGTCTATTTTTTGCTTTTGACTTAAGATATTTTTGAAAATGTTTTCTCTAACTGCAATACATTTAGAATTACTACATGCCTATCTTGAGTAATATCTTCTGTACTGATGGTCACAGGTCAATTCACACAGAGGCAGGGGATATGTCACATTAGAAAGAAAGTGAAATAACCTTAGAAATAACCTTACCTTTCAACAACTCTGAATGACCGCTTCTATTTCAGTTATTCCACTTCATTCCTTTAAAAAGAAGAAGAAGAAACTCTAGTAAAACTGGTCTACTATTTACTATCTGATTGTGGAAGGTCAGAAGGAAGCAGTGGGAGAGGAAACTGAATTCTTTATTCAAACCATACACTGTAGAATAATGATACTGGCTATGAGGCACTTCCAAAATCCTGGTGAATCTTCTGGATCTTTGCAGAGAGATCCTTCTATAATTGGTAGTCTTTTGTTGCCAGTCTGTGGTATATGTGATACCCACCTTTCACTAATGTAATTATTCCTTCAATACATTTTTTGAGCAACTTCCCTGTGTCTTGCTCCTGTGCTAGGCTCCAATCGCATTTATGGCACCCATCCTAAAGCAAGGGTTAGATGCTGCTGCCAGAGGAAGGTGTGTTTTAGTACTAATTTTACTCTTTGCATTTAATTGTACCTAAATTCATGGCTTGAATTCCAAGGTCTTATTTTTTTTTTCTCATAAACAGGGCAAGGTTTAAAATACGAAGTTGCATATTTTGCACTTTGCTTTTAGCAACTATCTCATCAGAATCAATTTGTAACAAGTCCCAAATCCTGCCATGTCATTTCCCTCTGCTTTTCCTCCGCTTCCTGTGTTTTATTTCTGAGCTCATCCTTCAGGATATCTACTGTCCCAGCAGCTTACAAGGAATCTGTGGGTGCAGTTTGCTCAAAGCTCCTGTCCTCTGTAAAACACCTCCAAGTCTAACTTGGGCAGGAACTCTGGGAGGACTCTAATGTTCAATCAACATCATAGGGCAGGAGTGGTAATTAAGGAGCTGCAATCCCTTCAGGCCATTCACAGTTGCCTTATTCCCTCTTAGTGAAACCAATTGGGAGATTTAAAGAATGACAGAGCCTATGGGCCTTGTCAGAACCAGGACTACATGCTGCTTCCCTGATATCTGGGGAAATATCATCATAAATGAAATGATCAGGGCTAGTCCTTCATCCTTTTCAGAAGACTTACACTTTAAGGCACCCCCCCCCCAATTCTAGGCCTCCTAATTCTAGAAGCATACCTCTATCTATATCTTCATATTTAGCTCTAAATTTTATAGATATTTCTAGCCCTACCTCTATTCCTACCAATCTATCCATAAATATTGCCATGCATACACATGTATACAATATATAAAAATGCACACTTAAATTTGTAAAACACATTTATTATGAGGGCAATCTATAAATAAGAGCCATATATCTCGTCTCCCATGGATGCCCTCATTGCATAGGGAGTCCAGGACTCACACCTGACTTTGCTGGTTGTAAACTACGGGATGCTGGCCAAGTCTCTTCTCCATTCTTGGCCTTGGTTCCTGGGTCAGCTGAATGAAGAAAGGACTAAGTGATCACTAAGACTCCTTCCAATTCTAATCATCAGTCAATGAATTAAGGAGATTGTAGCAACTCAATAATTCTGTTCAGCAAATATGTAAAAAGGTTATTTAAGAAGAAAAATGTCTCTGAGAAAGGGAAAGGTCCATAAGGTTGAAGTAACTCTACTGTCTATACTCTATTGTCTATGGTGCCATCAATCCTGGATTCATTTTTATTTTTCAAGGGTAGAATATTTAGCCACATCATTTTCAGTGAATCTTTTCTTTTCTAAAATTTTTTAATTAATTAATTAATTTTATTTTTGGCTGTGCTGGGTCTTCGTTGCAGGCTTTCACTAGTTGCAGCGAGCAGAGGCTACTCTTCATTGCGGTGTGTGGGCTGCTCATTGTGGTAGCTTCTCTTTGTTGCAAAGCATGGGCTCTAGGCGTGCGGGCTTCAGTAGTTATGGCACGTGGGCTCAGTAGTTGTGGCTCACGGGCTCTAAAGCATGGGCTCAGTAGTTGTGGTGCACAGGCTTAGTTGCTCCACGGCATGTGGGATTTTCCCAGACCAGAGCTCGAACCCATGTCCCCTGCATTGGCAGGCAGATTCTGAACCACTGCACCACCAGGGAAGTCCCAGTGAATCTTTTCTTAACTGAGGTTGTTATATAAATAAATTTTGCGTTATGTAGTCTTACCAATAACACAGACTACAACTACCTTCTGAAGAAAACTTAAGTCCAGGTGGAAATGGACAGAGGCTAAAGGAGAAAGTATTACTAGGAAGACAACATGTGTTGAGGTGAAACTTTACTGACTGGTATAATAGTCAAGTAACCAGCAGGCAACAGAATGGACACTCAAAGGTTTTCTCTGAAAACGATTTACTGAAAAAACTGCTTACAGTGGAATAAGCAAAGGTAAAGATTAAAGTTAGGCACTCACAGTATGTGTAATCAAGTGTAAAGACGACGATAGCAAGTATCATGAAGACAACATTACTACATCTAAATCTAACATTAAAGACAGCCAGGAGAGTAATGATGAGAAAAAAGCCATTCTATATTAGCTGGTAGCTTAGAACACAAACACAGCCACTATCAGATCCATAGTAAAGCAAGAAGGGAATGGCCGAGACAGGGCATAGGATTCATTACCCCATCTTTCTCTCCCTCCGCTTTCTGATAATCCTGCCAATCCCTTCCATTCGCTACCTGCCTTCAGAGAATGACAAAGCCCAGATGATGCAGGTTATAAAAGTTAGAGCAAGTTAGAGACAGTGCCAATCATTTTTTGCCTTTCAGTGTCCATTCATATCCTTTACGTGGAAGAAGAAACTCACATTCCTCCTTACCACCAAACAGGGAAAGCACAAAGTCCCATGAACCATAGTAGTCATGAAGGGATGATGCCAATTCATTCATACTTTCAGCTGGATCTTAAGTTGTAAAGTGAGGTATCATGGATACTCTTCATATAAAATTTAAGAAAAAACTTTAAAATAAATAACAAGGGCAAAAGCATAGCTGCTATAATTCTTCTTCTCTAGCAGGGCATTAGGCTGAATTAGATCATCATAGCTTCCTTTTTTCCATCATTCATTTCACTTTACCCTTACCTCTTCTAACACTCAGCAGGTTGATTTCATTATTTTTCTGTAGAGCTGTTTCTCACAGAAATAACTTCATCGTTGAAGAGAATGAATCAGTACAATCATTATTAGTGAATGAATCTCTATCCTAATTATTTTTCAATAAGAACTATAGTTCTCATTAACATTTATTATTTAGGAATAAAAGTACACTGATATAACTAGATTCCTGACATAGTTCTCCATGCATCCACTGTAGAGTGGCAACCCCATATCTCATTGGTCACCAGAATCAAGTGTCCCAGCCAATAAAGTAGCCCCTTCTATGTTTGTTCATTCAGC
This sequence comes from Grampus griseus, assembly GCF_964374135.1. NCBI lineage: Eukaryota > Metazoa > Chordata > Mammalia > Artiodactyla > Delphinidae > Grampus > Grampus griseus. Next base: position 78,731,908 of record NC_139002.1, read on the forward strand.
TACGTGAAGGAACTAAAATGGTTTACATCCACCCCATATTAGGCAGGGATTCTATTCAAAGCTTAGAGCTTCTTTGATTTTATATTATTCCTATGTCTTCAGTGTAAAAAATTTATATCTACTCTGCTAGGCATTTCTTCTCTAGCTCTTCTTATGAAAATATATTTCCATCTTTTATAATTATTTCCAATAGTAATTTAAAATTACATCTTAGATTCCTGATAGTATGAAGACATTATCTGAGCTTATAATATTAACAATTATTGAGCATCATTTTATGAATTAAGGAGAATGTTTGGTCCATAGTTGACAGTGATGCCATTAATACATGCTGGATGAATGAGTGGTGTATACATAAAATGTGATCCTAAGCTGCAAGGGAAATTGAATATTATATAACGCTATGTGCCAGGAATATTTTTATTATTTGATTACAATTGTGTTGCATAATTACATTACTTTCTTGCAAACTATTTATTATAATATTGATATATTTTTGTTCATAAACAAAGCTGAAATGCAAGACAGCAAATTAATTCTTGTGGCTTTAACATTTACAAATGGCAGATGGCAGAATGATGACCTGAAGGTAGAACATCTTATTTTAAGGTTCACTTTCCTTGTAGAACAATACAAAATTGTCTATCTGCAGAAGTGTTGTTTGTTGTTTCTCTAAGTTTAGCATATAATAAAACTTTATAATTTAGGGCAAACATTATTTTAAAGATATTTTAATTCTATTTGCAAAGTGAAGAGAACTTGAGGCTAACGAACTTGAGTGTTCTGTCAGACTGAGGGTCCTTTAATCACTATAATCCACATAAGGAACCTGAAATTGCCTGAGAGTAGAAGTTTAATAGTGGAGGGCTGCTCTATAAAAACTGGTAAATTTATAAATGGCAATTCAGATGTGAGCCAATAAGGGGGCCGGTAATGATTTAAAACTGTATTTTAAAACATGTATTTATGGTAATTTAAGAATTATAGTTTTTTTGGAATAACATTTATATAACCAATTATTTTGAAAATTGCAACTGAGGAAATATCATCACTGTGAACTTATTCAATTTTAAATGGAAGCTGTAAAAATTAACATTATTTGGGAGAAAAGGACAGTATATGAAATAATTCCAGCCTGCATTCAATAGGCTGTTAGGGGTAACCTGATGTTTAAAAGAATCATACTATATGAAATCCTGTATGAAACAATCATACCAAACAGAACACATTAAAACAGAGTTATGATAATGATCTACGTTTTTCAAGTGAGCTATATTTCTTCATTCATTTTCATGGCTATCAGCAATTAAGATCTTGCAGAGTACCTGGCAGAATCACCTAGAAGGTAAATGTGGATAAATCATCAAGTCACAGATGATAAACAAAAGAAAACTCATGGGAGGTACTGCCATATACCCCCAAATCTGGGGTACCAAGAGAATCAAGGTTAGGAGTAGCTGACTGAAGTCTTACAGCTAAAAGACACGTCTCAACCAAGTGACTGATTTCACTGAACTCCTGGAGTTATTTCATAAAATAAGAGTCTATACTACCCAGTCAAGCAGGAGAACAAAGTGTATTCAGTCCCACAATACATTCCATGCCTTTTCTGTGGGCAGTGCTAAGGAGTAAAAAGGACATATCTCAGCATACTTATAGTAATAATAACGATAATGGATAATTTATACTGCATGTTTTCTATGTCCCATTCACTGAATAAGCATTTATAACAATGCTAAGAAGAGAATCATTTTTATTATCACCATTTGCATACAAGGTAAAAGAGGTTTGGGGAGGTTAAATGACTTCCTAACATTATATGTGTACAAATGAGGCTTTCTTTCAATTAGAATTTTATATATATTTTTCTTTTCTAATTCTGCACAGATTATCTCATTTCTTTCTTACAATTACCCATTTTACTTTATTTTTTTTGCCATGCCGTGCTGCATGTGGGATCCTAGTTCCCTGACCACGGATCGAACCCATGCCCCCTGCAGTGGAAGTGCAGAGACTTAACCGCTAGACTGCCAGGAAAGTCCCACAACTACCCATTTTAGAGTAAAAGAAACTATGGCTCAAAGAAGATATTGGTCCTAGCACAGAAATGTAATTGCCCACTTCAGACAACTTTAATCAGTGATCTAACCTGAAATGTGTTCAAGAGGGTTCCCCATCCCTAAGAACAACTGGTCTGCTTTTTCAAAGATGATGTTATCTGTTGAAATTACTCATGTTCAGAGCAGAATGCCTCTTAATCTTCATATATTGAGTGACTGATGAGCTGCACAGAGAAACTGTCTAGAATTGAGGGCCATGAATAGATATTCATCATAAGAGCACTTCAAAATGCTCTAATTATTCATTATAGGACACTGTTCCGAAATTATTTTAGTCTATGTATTTTGGCTAATTGGCTTTAGTTAGTGTATGTATTATGGTGAGCAGTATTATCATGTGACTGTTAAGAGAGTTAGTTTTATACTTTTGTACGATGAAGGCTATAGATTATGGAGTAGACTGAAATATAAATAGGATAGGATAGGATGCACTCTGTGAGCCACGGGAGAATTGGGTGGACCATACTATATATAGGTTATGGAAAGATGACTAAACTGCAGTTGTTGTAAAGAAAGTAAAATGAAAGCTAGCCTAAATACAAGTGCCCTCTCTGATACGGAAAAGGCTCCTTCTTGCAAGGATTTTCTCTTTAATCCAGCAGATTTTAATTCTACATCTTGATTACACAGGGAGTGTTCAGAAAATAGGCTTTGGGAGTCTGTGATTTCTATAAACAAACGTATCAGGGATTTGAAATAATGGACATAATTTTAGTGATGATACATTTAAAGGGCATATCATTGCAAATACAGAACCCTATCACATATGTAATATAATTTAATGTCTGAAGTGGATTTGAGAGATAAGTAATTCTACTGTATTATTCAGATGAGCAATCTAAGGCTCACATAAGGTTAAGCTGCCACTCATTGGTAAAATAAGACATCTGATGCGTATTTGTATCAGTCATCAGGACACAGAACTGCTTCATAATTTCAATGGGAAAAAATAATATAAAATCATATTAAGTAGTAACAGTTCATAATTCATAAGAGATAAAAAGAACTGCAAAGATTACAGGAATAACAGATATGGGGAACAGCCACTATGTCCATGGCTGAGACAACGTCCAAAAAAGAAACAAACTTGGAAGGTGACCATCCTCAACACAACAAATTAAGACCTTGTTGTGTAGGCTGTGCCCTTGAATAATGGAAAGGTTTATGGAAATGCTGCAGGCTGGAGCTGGTAAGCAGGAAACCACTGACTGTGGTGCCAGAGAAACTCTTTGAGAAGCTGCGCACTGGGGTACCATTGAAATTCACTGGAAGGGATTACCACTAGATGTTCCATACACCACTGTCTGCTGAATCATGTAGGAGCTAGAAGAGAGGAGCACACCTGTACCAGTATGAGAAGCACTTTTCTCCTCCAGTGCTCATCCTGTACCCTCTAACGAAAAAGCATGATACTGTCCCAGCTGGCAAAGAAGAAGGGTTTATAGGTCCAGCTCTGGTATAAAGTAGGATGAATAAGATTAAATTTGAACGGAAGAATTAACTGATAACTGGCAGACCATCTCATAAGGATATTTTATGAACTAAAGATATTAAGATATTTTGAAAATTACAAGGAGAGGTATATATATTTATAGGATGGCATTATCAGTCTGCTGTTCAGCTGCAAAAATGTATGTAGTGAAACAATATACTGCTTTTTGTTCAATATAGCCAGTGTGTACCAGAAATTCATTTATCCATGTGACAGTTAATTTTCTGTCAATTTGACTTGCTCAGTATCTGGTAAAGCATTATTTCTGGGTGTATCTGTGATGGTGTTACTGGAAGAAATTACTAGCATTTTAATTAGTAGCCTGAGAGCAAAGAAGATTGCCCTCACCAATGTGGGTGGTCATCATCCAATCTGTTGAGGATCTAAACAGGAAAAAAAAAAAAAAAAAAAGATGAAAGAAGGATAAATTTAATCTTTGTTTGACTGGTATTTTCTCCTGCTCTCGGACACTGATGCTTTCAGTTCTCTGGCCTTTGGACTCTGACCGGGACTTAACATCATCAACTCCCCAGTTCTCAGGCCTTCATTTTTGGACAGAAACTGTACCACCAGCTTTCCTGGGCCTCCCGCTTACAGATGGCAGACCATGGGACTTCTCAGCCTTCATAATTAAATAAGCTAATCCCTCATAATAAATTTCTTTCTGTGTATTTCTACATGTCCTATGGATTCTATTTCTCTGAAAAACTCTAATATAAATGCTTTTATTTTTATTTATTTATGTTTATTCATCCTTTCATTCGTTTATGTATCAACAAATATTTATTTACCAAGTATGTGAGGGTTTTTTTTTTTTTTTGGCCATGCCACGCAGCATGTGGGATCTTAGTTCCCCAACCAGGGATCGAACCTGTGCCCCCTGCAGTGGAAGTGTGGAGTCTTAACCACTGGACTGCCAGGGAAGTCCCCAATTATGTGAAATTTATTGTCATTGATTAACCAATACATTTATTAGTCCTTTAATTTAGTAAATATCTCAACTCCAACTATTTGCAAGGCATTCTTGCAAGTTCTGAGTACTGAGTGTTCACTGATGAACAAAATTGATATTTTTAAAATCTGGCCTTCATGGCCACAAGGAGCTGGTTTCTGACAGAGGATGGAGATGGAAGAAATAATATAAATAAATAAATAAATAACCCTACAAAATATTGATTGGTGCTAAGTGACACAGAGAAAATTAAGCAGAGACAGAGGATAGCAATTCCAGGGGATTTTGCAATTTTAAATTCAGTAGTCAGGGAAATTCTCACTGAGAAAGTGACATTTGTGCAATAAATTAAAGAAGGTTAAGAGAGAAAGCCTGGATATATTTATAGGAAAAATAACGCAGGAACCCAGGAGAGGAGTCTATCTAGTGTATTTGCAGAAAACCAAGGAGTCCAGCATGGCAGGGTGGGTAGAGAGACAGTGGTAGTATATGAAACCAGAGAGATCTTGGAGCATTAGATCATAGAGGGCTATATAAGACATTATTATGGCATTATTAATTTGCTCTGGGTGAACCATGAGAATGTTTTGAGCAGAGAGTGACATGACATATTCTAAAGCAGCTACTTCATACATTGTGTTGAGAAAAGACTATCAGGGAACCCAAATAGAAATGGAGAGAACAGTTAGGAGATAATTACAATAAGCCAGGTAATATATGATAGATAATTGGACTATGTCAGCAAAGAGATCCTTAACAAGTTTGTTTGTTTTTTGGTTAAACATTATTTATCTTGAACTCTTGTTATGGACTGAATGCTTGTGTCTAACCCAAATTCATATGTTGAAATTATAACCACCAATGTATTAGGAGGTGGACCCATTGGGAGGTAAATATGTCATGAGGGCGGAAACCTTCTAAGAAGAAAAAGGAGAGTTTGCTTTCTCTTTCTCTCTCTCTCTCTTTCTCTCTCTCTGACATGTGAGGATACAGAAAGCAGCTATTTACAAGCTAGGAAGCAGTCCTCAACAGACACTGGATCTGATAGCCTCTTGATCTTAGACTTCTCAGCCTCCAGAACTGTGAAAAATAAATGTTTGTTGTTAAGTCACTCAGTCTATAGTAATTTGTTACAGTAGTCTGAACTGACTACAACAACTCTAAATCAAGATTTGAGGTGTTATCATCAGATAATTATGGTCATTTATTCTGCTAAGTAACCATTCAACATCTATTTATCCAAAGAATTGTTAGCTTTCAAAGAAGTAAATTTTATAGTGAATAAGTGTCATTCTTCGTAAGTGTTTTAAAACTATTTTTTGTAGATAATGAGTTAAGAATCAGAAGCATTCTTGGAATACTAAATTCTAAATTTTATCTAATTCAAGGCTGTATTTTATATCAGAACACTGTTACATGTGATACTCATCACACATTAGCTTATACAGAAAAGATAATGGGCATATGTAATAAAAGATTCCAAGGGGAAAACCAGCTTCAGGCACTGCTAAATTAAGAGTCCCAATGGTATCCAGAGGATATTTTTATTTTTATCCTTTCATTCATGCTTCTCTTCATTGTTTTCCTCTTTATTGACTTTATTCTCAGGCATACTCACCCAGAGTGGCAAGGATGTGCACTATTTCTAAACTTATTTCTCATTACCTTTATAACCTCAGTAAAAAGTGAAAACTTATCTCAACAGTTCTAGCAAAATTTCCAGCATCATTTTGGGTTAGCCTAATTTAGACCCCAGTAACTACTGAATGAGTAATTGGGACAAATGAGATGTAATCCTTATTGGACAGATATGGCCCATCTTCAGCATCAAACAATTGAGATTCAGTTTCATCAAAGCCAAATTAACTGAGAATTGGGGAGTGGATCCCCCAAAATAATGCTGATTATGTGGTAAACTGATATAAATCATAGAAGTCTTAATTTTGTATACAGAAAGACAAAAGAATTTCAGATCACAAAGTGAGTTTACTGAGAGAAGCTGGCTCACTTCATTATATCCAAGGCATTTACCTTTCCATTACCCCAAGCTGTCTGTGCTACAGACTTTTAAACATCTAATACCGCAACAAAACATTATTCTTTGTTTGGGAACTGTGATAGTGCTTTTAAAGCAATTAAAATTCACCCAAAGCCAAAAAAATTGAATAAGGCTTATGCTCAACCTAAATAACACATAAGGTAGTGAAAAAAAAAAGAGTTCCTTTAATTTAATGAAAATATATTTTTATATCTTAAAAAACTTTTGAAAGACATTTCAAAAACACTGGCTAGACAGAAAGTATGCATATAATTTGGTATATTTAACTAAAGTATGTAAATCTTTTTATAATCATACTCATCAATTATAAACATAATCATGCCCTCTAATAACCTAAATCTGTCTAATTTACATATACATCTAATTTTGCCATCAAAGATAAAATAAGTGAATGTTATTGAGTTAAAATGCAAAGGATTTCTTTTTTGTAAAGAGATATTTTATATTGGAATTATTAAGAGTGTCCCCAAATCTAAGAGATAATGTTTTAAAAATTGCATAAAGACCCACCTATGTATACTTATAGAAAAAGCTTAAATAAAATGTTATCAAATAGTGCATTGGTCATCATTGGCAATATAAAATAAAATACAAGTATTTTAAAAGACGTAAAGGAATGGAAAAGCAAATCATATTCCTGGAGGAGATGGTTAAATACTGATGTTTATGAATTTCTTCAGCTTCCTTAATCAACTTAGAACAATATAAATCCAATCACAATAAGACATTTTAATTGACTAACAAAAAATTACAATATAAAATAGAAACTACAGTGACAGAAAGTCAGAAAATATGAAAACAAACATAAGAAAATGTTTAAAATGGAAGACTAGCCACAGTATAATTTTTAGTTAAATAATAAAGGAGAAATAACAAAAATATTTTCAAATGACACAAAAAGAGAAATGTAGTGTATGGATTAGAACAGAAATACTCAAAATACCCAAATTTATATGTGAAATTAATAAATAGATTCAAAGATAAATAGGAAAATGTTATTTAATAATTATATTGTATAACTAGGTAACCTGAGGAAAGTCATTTTAGAGCTACACTTTATGCATATGTCAAAAGAAGATTCAGGTAGGTTAGAAAATAATACTTTTTAAAGATAGGTAGATACATATTCTACTACAAAATTTTAAAAAATTGTAATGTTCTTGAACACTAGCACTAATTAATGCTTTCAGGAAGAACTATTCCATGGAGAAATGTTTTGGAAACACTACCTACTATAACTCTTAAGAGATTCACGGCACATGGTAACATATTAAAGAATTGGAGTATGCAAATAAAGTGAATGTTTGACTTTAACATATTTATTTATGGTATACTTTCCTTTAATATTTACTGGATCTAGTAGGGGAGATTATTGAAAAGATTGAAATGACATTTAACAATAAACTCCATGGAGAGAAGGACCATGCCTTTTTGTTCCATATAGATATTCAGAACATAGCTCAGTTGATAGTTTTTTAATAAATCAAAATGAATGAATCAAAAGTAACTAATTATTAAATGATTAACAAAAGAAGTGAAAATAAGATTTTTTTTTCATTTAAAATGACAAGCATTTTAATGTTAATATAATTACAGGTTTATTTCTTTTCAGGATAAAAAATACAACAAAGCTTGCAACAAATAAAAATTAAGGACATGAATAGACAATCTACACAGATGTAATAAGAAAGATAAACATATATGAAGCAATATTCACCAAAACTGAGAATTAAAATATGCAAAGCATTAAATAATGAAGCACTATTTTCCATATATTACTTCAAAAATATGAAATAATGATTATTAATAATGAGATCAGAGTAAATTTGGTAAAAACATGACATATAACCTTGTAAAATATATTGTTTAGACATCAGCATGCTAGCATACATAAATATATGCATATTTATTATTTGTATAATATACCCTGAAGGGTGTCTCATAATAAGATAATGCAGAAGGAGAAAAATATTCATTAAGATACTTATAGTGGACATTTTTTTTTAACTCACTGGTTCTTGGTTAGAGTTTATTTCTAGAATTAACTTTGGAGAAATAAACCTAAATATTCCTTATGATTCAGGTAAAGCAATCTATCATGAAAAATTCTTTCTGCCCTAATCCAGACTGGTACCTAATCCAGACTAGTTTATAAGAACCTTTACCCCTGTGGTCTCAGTAATCATGTTGAGGATGGGTATGTGACCTCAACAGATGGGAGTCATCCTTAATTTTTAATATACAGAGTTCAAGAGAGAAACAGCCTTTCTCTTTACTACAGTTATGGCTATAAATACATTCTGAAGTTGCTGCAGTTGCTGACATCTATCTTTTCTGGGCTCAAGGAGGAAACTGACTGTATAACTTTAATCAATGCCTAGAGGAAAGGAGAACTAAAAGAAAGGAGGGTTTAAAAGCCCCATATCACTTGAGCTCCTAGATCTAGCAAATGATTTGGCCAGTTGGTGTCATCCAGCTACCTCAGCACTGGAATACTGGGCAAACCCCCAGAGTGACCAGAGTGGCAGAGATGGAAACCGCATGTAGGCTCAGATAGCATGGAATCCTTCTTAGCAAGGCCAATTTAGCTACTCCTGCTTCTGAATAATAAATCTACCAGTAATAGTGACCAATCCCCAAGTCTCCAATATGGTACTATTTCTTGAAGAAACCAGCTAGCTGCTTGATGGCAAGTCAGTTACACTGTGCTCGCTCTATCTTGGAAAGACAAGGAATTCTATCTCAGAGGAAAGATACCTATTCCCAATACAGACTTGCCTTTCCTGGCTGAACGGTCTCAGCCAACATCATTATTCAAGTGTTTATGGAGTACATGATCCACATGTATGGAATGTCACACAATATAAAATTTCACCAGCAGAAGAGGTACAGAAGTGAGTCCATAATCATAGTCTCACAGAGTGTTCAAATGGCCTTCTAAAGGCACAGCTGAAATAGCAGCTCAGAGGAACAGTTTGTGAGTATAGGATTCTATCCTGTAGGCTGCAAAATATAAACTAAATCAGAAACCTATATATGGCACTATGTCCACAACAGGAAGAACACAAAAGTCCAGACACAAAGGGGTAGAAGAGTGTCTAGCAGCACTTACCATGATTCCCAATGAGTCACTGAGGGATGTTTTGCTTTCTGTCCCTGCAACTCTAGGGTTTACAGGATTAAAGGTCCTGGTTCCAAAGGGAAAGTACTTTTGCTAGGGAGCACAGCAAAGATTCCTTAAAACAGGAATCTATGGTTACTACTTGGGCAATTCAGATTCCTTTGGTCAGTGAACCAGCATGCAAGAAGAGCAGCCACCATCTTTGCATGGGTAATTGACATGGATGAGAAAAGAAATTTGGGCTACTATTACATAGTAGGGTCAGAGAAGATGATGTGTAGAACACAGGTCATCTACTTGGGTACTTCTTGGTAATCCCTTGTCCAACTGGGACTATGAATGGTAGGTATAACAATCTGGCCTGAGAAAAGTATGGTTAACAGGGCCTCAGACTCTTCCAGAATGAGGATTTGGGCCACAACACCAAGCAATCCATTGGAACTAGCTGACAACTCAATGGCAAGAGAAATTAAGAATAGAAAACAGAAGAAGAGAATGGGTACGGATTATGGCCCAGAAACCAACTTCAGTGAGGGACCTATAGTTCAGCCCACTACTTTCTGTCTTCTAAATATCTCCTCAGGAAGAAAGACCCAGAAAACTCTGTAAGAGCTGAGTCCTGAACACTAATAGACAAGTTGATTCATGTAGCATAAAGTATAAGCTGTAACATTCAAGGTCATCTGCTATTTTTATATCCCTTAAAGAAAAAATCTGTGATATTACAAGAGTACAGTTAGTTGACAGTGTCCAGCTGGAAGTGCATTCTGTATCCATTGCCATTTTCAAACCACTGCCGTGGTCATGCCAGGCAGCCTGAGTCAATGACTGAGAATGGCCTGTCCATTTCTGTGTCCTGCATGACTTCTCTCACAGGCATTCCTTGCTCTGGACATCCATGTTGAATTGATCAAGACATTGCAGATTAGCATTAACATGAAGGATCTCCCTGCCCATTCCTGATTTCTCTTCCCTTTCTTTTCACAGATCTCAAACCTGCATCATACTTTGAAGGCTTTCTTTGTTCAATTCTGCTCTCTCTCACTTCTGTCTTTCATAGAAATCACTCACCAAAAACTTTTTGCACTCCTAACTTGGTCTCAGTGTCTAAGTTCTAGTGACCCAACTGACAGAAAATGACTTTTAAATGAAAAAAGAAACTAATGATTCAAGAAAGACAGAGGATAACTGCTGCAGAAATGCCCTGTGAGTAAAAGAAGAAACAATAAGACCCAGTGTTTATTCAGGTTAAAAAAAAAAAGGTACAATGGTAACAGGAGGACAATTGTAATAGCAGAGGTAATTATAACAGAAATAAATTACGATGCAGAAACCAGATGGAATAATATGAAATCAATAAATTTTAAAATGAAATTTATAATCTCAAACTAAAATATGAGAAGAGAAAACATGAATAACTTTGCTTAAAACTATGTTCAACGTGCATGTACATGAACAAAGAAGGTAAAGAAAAATAAAAACATGCCTATTTTATTCTGTCTGGAAGATAATTACATGAATTAATTTCCCCCAATTAATTTGCATCATATGTTACTTCTCTGTAATTACTCTCCAGAGAGCTCTTCATCAGCTATTTTAAGAATGAATGGCTGTGGGCATAATAATTATACAGTCTATGGTGAGCCAGAGGACTACACATCAGATAGTATTTTGAGGTCACGCTAGCTAGTAGGAGATACAGACACACAGGCAATGACAGTGCAGTGCTAAATGTCTTGTGAAATATTTAAAAACATATAAAAAATACAGTAATGTAACAGACAATGACAATATAATTGTCAAACATTAACACTGGCCATATTTGTTTAGGAACAGACTAAAGAGACACAACAATGGCAACCATTTGTGGTACTTTCATAACACGGAACTGATTACTTACTGAGAGCTAGCTGCTGTGTTATGCATGGGGACACAGTAGACAATAGAAAACAGATAATTCTTCTTTCATGGATATGAAGTTCAATTTGGATCTATCCATATCTCACCATTTCCATAGCTGTTACTCAAGCAAAGCCACAATCTCATGTAGATGTTGATAACTTCCTACACTGTCCTCCTACCCCAAGACTTTAATACAATCTATTAACTCCAGCCAGTATACTCTTCTCCATCTAACCTGTATCTCTTATCTTAAATTTCACTTCCTTTGGAAAGAATTCCCTGATTCCAGACAGATTAGTCATCCTCATTATTTTAAGGCTACGTGTATTTTTCAGAGCACTTACCACAGTTATAATGAACTAGCTGATGACTTGAATGAGGATCTAATGTTTAAATTTCCCCTCATCTGACAACCCTATGAAATGACAACTGTCTCTTTCCTGTTCTCTGCTCTATCGCACATGCACAACATAACAGGCAATTCTTAGTAAGTTCTGGAATCAAGGTGATAAAAGAATCACAAACAGTTGCCATATTGCCTTTGATTCTGAAATACAATTAACCTTCGCTTTCTCCTTTCTAACCCCTACTTCAATACAAATTCTTAGGTAAAAGTTCCATTTTATGTATAAAGGAATAAATAGGGTGATCCTTTGAGAACAGTCCCTGGTTTAAAACAAAGAGACACATTCCCAGAGTGCTTAGTAAATGCACTAGTTGAAATATTTTCTTCTATGAATGCAATATAAAATGTTAATAGAGACTATGGGTGAATGTCTTTATTAGAGGTGGAAGATAATACAAAAGCTTATGAATAGATGCAGGACAAACACTGTGTATTTCAAATTTCTTGGGGATGAATTTCTAAGGTAAAATGCATATACTCTGAATAATACTGTTAAAATTCTATTCATCTTAATCCACAGAGCTCTGATTTTTTTACATTTGTCTGCTGCTATTATTGTTTTAGAATCTAAGGGTTTACACTAATCTTTCAGGCCATACCCAAGGGGCAAAGGGAAGAACTGAATAAATTTACATAAGTGCAATTGATTTCTGGTAGAAGAAAACATCTGCTTGTTCTCAAAGATCTTTCTGGCATTTAACAAATGGCAAAGGCTGGCAATAGCTCAGGACAAAGAAGCTAGCTAATTCACTTGATTTTAGCTTCCATTTCACTACTAGAAAGAATGGGAAAGTCCAACATGTCACTTAATGTCACCTGTAGGAAGATCTCAGTGGATTGGTAGAAATACCTAGGTTGCTTTATTCAATTAAAAAAAAAATTGGTCAACTGGCTCAAATGGCCATAAAATGCTTCACATTGTATAAATCAATTCTCTTTTTTTCCCTTCTTTCTTCCTCTCGCCTTCCCACACTCATCTTCCTCTCTCTTTTTCCCTCTATCAATGAGGTTTTTTTTTAAATTTTTATTTATTTATTTAAGTTTTGGCTGCATTGGGTCTTCGCTGCGATGCATGGGCTTCTCACTGCGGTGGCTTCTCATTGCAGAGCATGGGCTCTAGGCGCGCAGGCTTCAGTAGTTGTGGCGCATGGGCTTAGTTGCTCTTTGGCATGTGGGATCTTCCCGGAACAGGGCTCGAACCTGTGTCCCCTGCACTGGCAGGCAGATTCTTAACCACTGTGCCACCAGGGAAGTCCTCAATGAGTTTTCTTTTTCATCTCTCATAATCAATTTTCATTTTTTCCTGCTAAAATTATAATCCCCACAACTCAAATTTTCTGTAGCCTGAGAAACTAAATAGCAGGAACAGTTAAAATTATTTCTAAAATGGAGTAAGTAGGTTTTCAGTAAGTTTTTATGAACTCTCCAATTATTCAAGGGCCTCATTTTTAGTGAATGGCCTTCATAACATCTATTGATTAGTCAGAAGAAAATTTTACCACTTTCTGGATTTGATTTATATTTTAGATGACAAATGTAATTGGGAAACTGATTATTTTATGACATACATGACAAATTATATATGTAATGCACACATGTATTTCCTTGAATGGATTTTCTTAATCACACATAGACATAAAAATTATGCAATGGAGTCCATCTTTGAACAAATTAGTTCAATGTTTACTATGATACTTTTACTCTGATTCTAATTATTTAACTAATGGCTACTAGTTCATGATAATTTTCTTCAAACTGAGGAGTCATTTAGTACAACAATTAATAAACAATCAAATACATTATCAAGAGCTAATCTATTTAATTTCACCTTAAAACACATTTTGAAAAATGATAACTTTGTACATGAAATAGTTTTCATTTAGAATTTCTGTATCTACTGTATTTCCACTTTTATACTATCAGTAGCTATAGTGATGACAAGACATAAATTCTACATTTTCTGGAGTTATTCAAGGATTGGAAGTGAAAAAAGTTATATAAAGGAGTATCTTTTATGTTAAATATACAAGGACAAGTGGGGATATATATTTTGACAGTTGTCTACTAATAAGATGGGCATCCTAGCAACAGGAACTCTATGGACCAAGATACTCAAGTAAGAAACACAAAATTCCTATTTGGATGCAGTAAAAACATAAATTCCTGTTAAGACTTCTTATTAGTTCTACTTATGAGGACATTTTAATGAAAAACATTTGGAAGAGAGAAAAATAATTATTATTTATTGAAAGCTACACTTTATGTTTTATATACGTATTCTAATTAATAAATTAGGTGGCTTTGCTTTACTTTGCAAATATGAAAAATTAATTTTAAAGATTGTTATTTGCTCCAGATCTCAAAGTATTAAAGAAGAGTCCACATCTGTATGACAGTAAAATCTGTACTGTCTCATATTAGTAAATGAGGTCCGCCATGGCTACAATAGGGAGTAGAATTTTGGAAACCCTTCTAATCCATCTTTCTCCCTACTTCAAAATGTTCTGTTTTACAACATGTATCAAAGATCAGCAAACTTTTTTTAAAGCTTAATAGGGAACAATGTTAGCTTTGCAGGCCATGCACTTTCTCTTGTAACTACTCAATTCTGCCATTGTATCAATAACACAAAAGCAACCATAGTAGTCATATAAAATGGAACCCAGAAAGGATGGCAGCAGCTATAAAGAACAGAGGTAGGGGGACACACACGTCACACATACACATACACATAGGGGGCGCAAGAGAAGAGAGAGAGGGTAAGATATTGTTAGTATATGTCACGCAATACCAGAACATACTGCCTTTGGGGTTGTTATCTCCAAGACGTGTATAAAAGGAACAGAGTATATAATAAGAATTCATAATCACATAGAACAATATTGTTAGGTTTTTAAATTGTTTTTAAAATAATATATGTTTACACCTGAGGCAATCTGACAGCTCCTTGTTTTTATTCCCCCTACTCTAGAATCAGTAATCTTTGTAAAATTGAGAATTTGGAAAATTATTATACTCTCCTCGCACAGTTAGTCCATAAGTTGGTATGCCTGAAAAGAGCTCAAATTTTTAATGGAAGACATATTTTAATGTGTACTTATCAACTCTAAACTTTCATTAAACCTTTGCTAATACCATTATCTTAAAAACAAAACAAAACAAAAAACCCAGAAACACCTCTCAACCCACACCTCTCTCCATATGACAAAGCCTGCATAATCATAGTAAAGCCAAGAGGTCACACCTGCTAAGAAGCAGGTATTTGAACACTTTCTCATTCCTGTCATCCTGCTCAGTGAGTGACCACTGGACTCTCATATCCTCAGTGTGTTTCTGCAGGGTCTCTTCCCATTGACAATGATGGAATCCCAGAATTCTTTATAAGACTATAAGCATTAGGAATTTCAACAGGAGACAGAAATTAGAACTCAAAACTGTTTCTGAAAACAATGCAGGAAAGCCAAATTCTGTGGAAGGGATTAAAAGGGCATATAAAATCTGAGGGTGTTTTAACCTGAGGTTTGAGACCCTTGAATGGAAGAACTTGGGCTTCTATTGAAGAATGTTGAGAAATAAGTAAGATTTCCACGTATCTGGAATACTTGGCTCCTAGCCAATCAAAATTAAAATAGATTAAAGAATCTAGGAATAAAATTATCTATTTTTTCATTGCAATCTCAACTCAGTTCCCAACTAGAATTTCTATTGGCCTTTACAAGTCAATCTCATATTTATCTGATAAAAGCAGCCATAAAAATTTGCAGTGCATGTGGATACAGATAAGATAGGTATGATTTTGCACTAAAAGATATTTTAATACAAGCCTAAAGTAAAACACTGAGATACTGATATAGCAATAATAATAATAGGATGATATAGGAATTGGGAGAGTTATAATGATGCTATTTTGAGCAAAATGAATTTATTAAATGTTAATGGTGAATATTTCTCTCTCTAACACAATAACATCTTTAAAAGGGTACAGAACCCCTTTAAAATAAAGCTGATGTTTAAATTTGTCTTTTTTTTTCTTTCCAATAGACATATGAGAAATGAATCTAAAAGAATCTAAATACCCTCGAACAATTTCTGTAGAAATATCCTAATTTCAGATATTCTTTCTTTCCTCCCTCCCTCCCTCCCTTCCATCCCTCCTTTCCCTCTCCCTATGCCTCTCCCTCTTACATGCTGGACTCCACAATGAGCATCTGGTTCCAGCTTCCCCCCATCTCTACAGTCTGCCTCCATATTCTCCTGGAACTCATTTTCCTATCACACCCCATCTCCAAATACACTGCTGTCACATAAGCACTGTGTATTAAAGACATGCTCAATAAAACAATATACATATTCAAAGTATATATATATACACACATACATGCACACACACACATGTGTGTGTGTATATACATACACATATGTATATAACTATATAAAACTACATATTCTGCTTTAGTCTTATACAGTAGGATCAACTTATATATGTCTCAATGGTCCCAAATCAATTAGACAACCCCATCCACCTTGGTTGAGTTCTGTGGAAATTTTACTTTCCCAACTGTTCAAGAATTAAATTTCTTCAACTATGAATCTGTTTTTGATAGACCATTTTGGGCCTCTGAAACGTGGACCTGTACCAAGATTAGTCTTCTAAAGAGGTTTTGTAACAGTCCCCTTTTAAAGCAGACAGGAAGATAGAAACTAGTTATTTATAGGAATTGATTTTTCAATGATTGGCATCTAAATGCAAAGTAAATACAGTTTCATTTTCTCCCAATATGGTAAATAAAATCTGTCAACTTAAGTTCCCCTAAACCAACTGTCCCTTTTATCATCCTGAAAGAATGGTTTCCATTAATCAGAGCACAAAGCTTGAAGCCTAGCTCCTTGAACCAATTTATCATGATTTTCTATATAATCTGTAACAAATCTATTAAATCATGTACTCATACTTACTAATGATTAGTAGACACATTGGAAACAAACACTAAGAATTAGAACATTTCTTAGTACTTTCATTTTTTTCCTTTCAGCCTTCTCAAACTGATGGGTGCAGATTCTTTCTTTGACTTTTAGTGGAGTTCTTAGCCTGATGTTAGTACTAGGAGCTAATATTTGAACTATACTAATAACATTTTTCTTCTAATTTGAAGCTACAAGGCTTCAAATTAGAGTATAAAGAGGAGGGGAGAATAATTGTTTTTTTTTATCTGTTTTGTGACAGGTTTTGAAAATTATGTGAAAATCTTAACTTTTTTCCCTTTGATAGCCCCCATCCAATGCCAAAACAAGTAACCAGAATCAATCATGTAGCAGTGAAACCATCACCACCTTCTTTGAATGGAACTTTGTTAATGTAGCAGAAAATGCATTGAATTTTAGAGAAAATATTTAATTATGGGAAAACTACATATGGTTTATAATCCATGTACTAATGCAGATAAAGTGCTTAGACATTTCTGATCAGAGATTTATATAATTCAGTCACCATGCTTCTGCTTAGAGTCAGTGACTAAAATAAGAACAAAGGCTTTGGAAGTTGAATGCTTTTGCCTGCCACATGGAATTTGCCAAAATTCATTTGACATTTAAGCATGATCCAAATACAAACACCTCAATTAAGAGTTCTACTTCAAACATACTAAATAAAACCAAGGAACAGTTATACAAAATGAAATGATACCTCTAAAGGAACCAGAAAACAGTTTCTGATCATCATTTGCTGTCAAAAACCTCAATATAAGAGACAGAAATAATATATGGTGAGGAGAAATGTATACCAAGTCCCAGATGTCCTCCTCTTAGTCAAGATAATCTCACTTTCTCTGACTTTTGTGAAAGTTTGCCTATTTCTCTTGCCAAAGTGGAAAGGATTATAGAAATTCCCTAACCAACAGAACAATCATGTTCCTCATATGCCCAACAGGATTTAATAAGGTATCAGGGATGAAAGGATTCTTAGATCACTAATGCATTCTGCTATACTGTGCATGTAATCCTTCCACAAAATTGCTGCTCAAAGAGGGGTCTGGGGAGCAGCAGCAATCTGCATTACCTGGGACTTCTTAGAAATGCAGACTCTTATGCCTACCCTGGATCTACTGATTCAGACATTACAGTTTTAACAAGGTCCCCAGATGGTTGGTATGTGTACTAAAGTTTGAGAAGCACTGCTGCTCTCTCTATAGCATGACCTCCAAATATTCATCAAGGCCTCCTTGAACATCTCCAGTTACTAGGAGATCACTCTCTGGGGTAGCTTTTTCAGTGTTAAACAGTTCCCAAAGTAACGAAGTTATCTCTTACCTTTATTAAGGCAGAGACATGCTTCTCTGTTACTTCGACCTAATTAGTCAAAAATCTTCCCTTTAAAGTCACTCAGAAAATATTCAGTCCCTTTTTTTTTTTTTTTTTTTTTTTTGGTACATGGGCCTCTCGCTGTTGTGGCCTCTCCCGTTGTGGAGCACAGGCTCCAGACGCGCAGGCTCAGCGGCCATGGCTCACGGGCCCAGCCGCTCCGCAGCACGTGGGATCCTCCCGGACCGGGGCACGAACCCACGTCCCCTGCATCGGCAGGCGTACTCTCAACCACTGCACCACCAAGCACCACCAGGGAAGCCCTTTTTTTTTTTTTTTTTTTTTTTTTTAATTTCAGGAAAGTCTTTTAAATAATTGCAAATAGGACTAGATCTTTATTCTTATCTTCTCCAATTATTTTAACCATTCCTCAAATGCTGTATTTGATCTCCCTTAACATGTTGGAAGCTCTATTCTAAAATCCACGATGTTTATTTCTACAAAGCATGATTTCCAATATTGAATCCAACACTTTAGGTGTAGTTTGACCAATGCAGAGTTGAGGATTATCTCCTCACTTAGACTACATATTCTACCTCCATTACTACAGCCTAACAATTGCATATGGAGAAGGAAGGAGGAGGATAGCATCATCTTGTAAACTCATACTGATTTTACGGATTCTTAGCATCCTAGTTATTTTTTACTTAAAGGGCTTGGTCTCTCTCCATATCGTCCATGTCAAATTGATTCCTTTATCCAAAGGTGAGATTGTAAGAAGATGGACATTCAAAGACATTGATGGTTGCCTGCCTTCTTACCTAAAGAGACTACTGTTAACTGAAATTTTTCCTTTTATTTCTTCAAAATTATTAGACTCAGTACATCAACTGATTCAACTGAGATGACTTAGACAATGATCTTTGCATGTTATAAATTTATTATTTCTTCCAGGTTAATGTTCTTTGAAGAGGATATATTATGCCAATATCCTTCATACCTAAGAGATCAAGGTTATGATATATTTTTCTTTATAACAGTTCTTTAAATGTATGTTTAAATATGCTGGGGTTTTATGAGTTATAATGTAGTTTTCATAATGGCTGATTTATAAACACCTTTAGTAAATAAATATGATTGAAAAATATGTGCTGTGATTTCCAAACAAATACCTGGTTTTAATAAAGGACTCTCTGAGGAACTGGTGTGGTATACAGAATGACCTCCCAAGGCCTAATCCCTGTAACCTATAAATATGTTTTGTTATGTGGCAAAAGAGAGCTTGAAGATGTAATTAAGGTTACTAATCTTAAAAAGGGAGGTTATTCTGGATTATCTGGGTGCATCCAACCTAATCCCATGAGCCCTTGTGAACAGACTGTTCTCTTGCTGGAGGCAGAAGATGTGAGGCAGAAGGAGAGGTCAAAGAGATTCAAAGGGAGAGAACTCAGTGCACTGAGGCTGCCTTGGAAATGAAGACGGAAACATGACAAGGAATACAGGTGGCCAAAGAGTTAAGAGAGTCTACCTGGAAACAGCCAGAAAGCAAACAGGGATCTCTGCATGGAACTGAATTCTATCAACAACCTAAAAGGAATGCTACCCTGCTGCCTCCTTGATTTCACTCCTGTAAAACATCTTATGACAGAGCCCCAAGCTGTGTCGTGCTATACCTGGACTTCTGACCTACAGAAGTGTGAGATAATACATGGATATTGTTTGAAAGCACTAAGTTTTTGATCATCTGTTACAGCAGCAATAATCAATACCACCGGGTTCAGGGCTTCAGAGGCTGTGTGCTCTCATTCCTAAAACAATGATAGACATTGCTAATCTGTCAAAGCACACTTTCTTTATCAGCTCTGACCCAGCCTTAAAATCCTTCATAATAAGGAAGCCATTAGAAAACTTTCAGAGAAGACACTTCAGCTGGAATTATCCAAGCTTTGGATGATACTTGATGAGTACCTCTGGTATAGAATGGATTCTCTATAATTATTTTTTGAATTGTTTTCTTCAACTTTATTTTCACAACAAGGAATAAACGAGAGGGAGGATGAAGAGAGAAGGAGTTTTAAAATATGTGTGTTGAGGAGTAGCACTGAATCTTACTACATATGTGACCTTAAATGAATTCTAAACCTTTCTGGCCTTAACATTTTCTTATCTGTAAAAGGAGGGGTAAGATCTCAATAGTTTAAAATATGGATTTCTCTTTTTTTCTTTCTTCAAAGGAAACCTTATGTGGGAGTCTACTCTGTAAAGAGGGAAGTGCTAATCTTCTTGGGTTGGAGGTGGAGAACTCCAGCCTCAGGTGCTGGCCTCTCCTCACTAACTCTGACTCTATCCACCAACAGAGGACACTGAGGTATTTGCCTGGATCCCTAGACCTCTGAAGAACATGGCTGCAACCACTGGATGGCAAATTGTTTCACATATCTTTCATCTCCAATGTTCTATAGAAAATAGACATAGAGAAAAAATAGACATAGAGAAAAAATAGACATAGAGAAAAATGATGAAAATGAAAATGCAACCCTTCCAGCTCAATGAACCTCATGCTCCATTTACCATCAGACACAGTGCTGCCTATCACAGGCACACACTTGTGCATAAACGCACATATTTGGTATGTTTCATTGACTATAAGAACTAAAAGTTACTTTCTCTGCCTTTCTGTAGACCTGTAGTCTTATTTGTCCAGTGGGGTTTGTCTAATGACAATGCCAGAGGTACAGTGGTTCATTCCTTATCTAATAACTTATTTCTTATTCATATAAAATATGACAAAATTCTCTACTTATCTGGTACCAAATATGTACTTTAAAATTAAATGTGATTTTTTCTCTAAAGTATAGATACAAATATAAATTAGCAATATAAAGTATTAACATTAGGAATACACCATTAGAAACTCAGGTAATTCTATATTTAGTTATTTTAAGTATTATCAGAGACAAATCATCTTGGTTGTGTTATAGATTCAAGATTAAATACTACACTGATACCAAGTATGCCTTAATTCAGTATAGCATCTTCACCTTTTTGACATCATAACTTACTGATTTTCAAATTTTTCAAAAATACGGTATGCTCTTTTTTAAATTTATTTTTTATTGAAGTAATATTGGTTTATAATATATGTTTCATGTGTAAATTATAGTTCTACTTCTGTATACCCTATGTGATCACCAACAAAAATTTAGTTTCCATCCATCAATATACAGTTGATCCTCTTTACGCATTTCACTCTCCCTGCTGTCTCACCCCTCTTGTAACCACTACTCTGTTCTCTGTATCTATGTGTTTATTCTTGTTTGGTTTGTTCATTTATTTATTTTTTTATATTCCACATATGATTGAAATCACATGGTTTCATACATTTGTCTTTCTCTGACCAATTTGACTTAGCATAATACCCTCAAGATCCATCCATGTTGTTGCAAATGGCAAGATTTCATCTTTTCTATGGCTGTGTAGTGTTACATGTGTATATACTATAAATATCTTCTTTATTTATTCATCCATTGATGGGCAGTAAGGTTATTTCCATATTTTGGCTATTGTAAATAATGCTGAAAGAAACATAGGAGTACACATATCTTTTCAAATTAATGTTTTTGTATTCTTTGGATAAATACCCAGAAGTGGGATAGCTGGATCATATGGTAGTTCTATTTTTAATTTTTTGAGGAATCTCCATACTGTTTTCCATAGAGGCTGCACAGATTTACACTCCCATTAACAGTGTATGAGTGTTCTCTTTTCTCCACATTCTCACTAACATTTATTTCCTGTATTTTTGATAACAGCCATTCTAACAGATATAAGGTAATATTCATGTGGTTTTGATTTGTACTTTCCTCATGATTAGTGATGATGAACATCTTTTCATGTGCCTGCTATCCATCTGTATGTCTTCTTTGTAAAACTGTTCAGCTTCTTTGCACATTTTTTAATTGGGTTTTTGATGCTGTTGTTGTTGGGTTATATGAGTTCTTTATATATTTTGGATATTAACTCCTTATTGGATATATGATTCACAAATATCTTCTCCCATTCAGTAGGTTGTCTTTTCATTTGGTTGATGGGTTTCTTTGCTGTGCAGAAGGTTTTTATTTTGATGAAGTTCCACTTGTTTATTTTTTCTTTTGTTTCCCTTGCCTGAAAAAACAAATCTAGAAAGATATTGCTAAGGCTAATGTCAAAGACCATACTGCCTATGTTTTCTTCCAGGAATTTTATGGTTTCAGGTCTTAGATTCAAACCTTTAATCTATTTTGAGTTGATTTTTGTGTATGGTATGAGATAGTGGTCTAGTTTCATTTTTTTGCACATGACTGTCGAGTTTTCCCAACACCATTTATTGAAGAGACTGTCCTTTCTCCGCTGTATGATCTTTGTTTCTTTGTCATAAATTAATTGTCCACATATGTGCAGGTTTATTTCTTAGATATTGATGCTGTTCAGTTGATTTATGTATCTATTTTTCTGCCAATACCATACTTTTTTGAATACTACAGCTTTGTAATATAGTTTGAAATCAGGGAGTGTGATACCATCAGCTTTGTTCTTTTTTCTCAAGATTTCTTTGGTTATTCAGGGTCTTTCATGGTTCCATATAAATTTTAGAATTTTTTATTCCATTTATGTGAAAAAATATGCTTTGGATTTTGACAGGGACTGCACTGACTCTGTAGGTTGCTTTAGGTAATATGGACTTTTTAACAATGTTAATTCTTCCAATCCATGAGTACTGGATATCTTTCCACTTATTTGTTTCTTCTTCAATTTCTTTCAACAATGTTTTATATTTTTTAGTGTATATAGGTCTTTCACTTCCTTAGTTAAATCTAGGTATTTTATGTTATAAATGAGATTGTTTTATTAATTTCTCTTTCTTCTAATGGGTGGGCCAAAAGTTTTGTTCATTTTTTTTCCATAAGATGGCTCTAGTAGCACTTAGTTGTCTTTAACTTCATTTGAAACAACTTTGTTAGACTGTATGTGACAGTTGTCATATCAGTGTGCATTTTAAAAAAAGGCATCAAAATTGGTGAATTTTTGTGTAGCCATTTTAATATTGAAGATGGAAGACAAAAAGCAACATTTTCGGCATATTATGCTTTATTACTTCAAGAAGGGTAGAAACGTAACTGAAATGCACAAAAAAGATTTGTGCAGTGTATGGAGAAGGTGCTGTGACTGATCGAGCATGTCAAAAGTTGTTTGCAAAGTTTCGTGCTGGAGATTTCTCACTGGATGATGCTGCACGGTCGGACAGAAGAGCTGAAGTTGATAGCAATCAAATTGAAACAATAATTGAGAACAATCAACGTTATACTATGTGGGAGATAGCCGACATACTCAAAATACCCAAATCAAGCACTGAAAATCATTTGCACCAGCTTAGTTATGTGAATCACTTTGATGTCTGGGTTCCACAAAAGTTAAGCCAAAAAAACCTTCCTGACCATATTTCCGCATGCAATTCTCTACTGAAATGTAATGAAAATGTTCTGTTTTTAAAAACCGGTGATGAAAAGTGGACACTGTACAACAATGTGGAATGGAAGAGATCATGGGGTAAGTGAAATGAACCACCACCAACCACACCAAAGCCCAGTCTTCATCCAAAGAAGGTGATGTTGTCAGTATGGTGGTATTGGGAGTCCTCTATTATGAGCTCCTTCCGGAAAACCAAATGATTAATTCCAACAAGTACTGTTCCCAATTAGACCAAACGAAAGCAGCACTTGACGAAAAGCGTCCAGAATTAGTCAACAGAAAACACATAATCTTCCATCAGGGTAATGCAAGACTGCATGTTTCTTTGAAG
This sequence comes from Grampus griseus, assembly GCF_964374135.1. Classification (NCBI taxonomy): domain Eukaryota; kingdom Metazoa; phylum Chordata; class Mammalia; order Artiodactyla; family Delphinidae; genus Grampus; species Grampus griseus. The sequence goes on from NC_139002.1 coordinate 78,756,096, forward strand.
ACCAGGCAAAAACTGTTACAGCTTGGCTGTGAAGTTCTGATTCATCTGCCGTATTCACCAGACACTGCACCTTCAGATTTCCATTTATTTTGGTCTTTACAAAATTCTCTTAAGAGAAAAAATTTCAATTCCCTGGAAAACTATAAAAGGCACCTGGAACAGTTTTTGCTCAAAAAGATAAAAAGTTTTGGGAAGATGGAATTATGAAGTTGCCTGAAAAATGGCAGAAGGTAGTGGAACAAAAGGATGAATATGTTGTTCAATAAAGTTCTTGGTGAAAATGAAAAATGTGTCTTTTATTTTTACTTAAAAAACTGAAGACACTTTTTGGCCTGCTTAATACCTCATCGTTAGTATATAGAAACACAACAGAATTTTGTATGTTGATTTTTCGCCCAGAAAATTTACTGTATGTGTTTAATGTTTAGAATAGTTTTGGTGGAGTCTTTGGGTTTTCTATATATAAAATCATGTCACCCACAAAGAGTGATGGTTTTACTTTTTCTTTTCCAACTTGGATACCTTTTATTTCACCCACAAAGAGTGATGGTTTTACTTTTTCTTTTCCAACTTGGATACCTTTTATTTCTTTTTCTTGCCTAATTGCTCTGGCTAGGACTTCTAATACTGTGTTGAATAAGAGTGGTGAGAGTGGGCATCCTTGTTTTGTTCCTGATTTTAGACGGACAGTTTTCAATTTTTACCATTTGAGTATTATGTTAGCTGTGGGTTTGTCATTTACGGTCGTTATCATTTTGAGGAACAGTATACTCTTTTTAAAATGAACTCTTTAACTGACACACTGGATTAACTGATGAACCCTCTCTCTTCTGTAAACCATAGTGACCAACGTTCACAGCCCACTAAATTTTTAAGGTCAGTGAATTTCTTCACCCAGTCATTGAACTGCCTCTTCCCAAAGATAGTTATATAATTTGTGTGTTTTTGTAATTGTACAATTATAATAAATTAAAATAACCTATAAGTAAATATAATTAAAGAAATAAAGTTAGCTCTTCTATGAATATATGAAAGAATTAGTAAAAGCTACTCATTAAAATAACTGATTTTTATTATATAAGTTTGAGGGTAATTATAATGATCTAGACATATTTTACATCCAGATTGTCATCAAGTGTCTTTAAGTCTTCTTTCAGTTAAAATACCAGAAGGCATTATGGTTGTAGTTGTATAAGAAAGTTGATAAAAAGCTCTGATGTGGATGCCAATTAAATGTTCCTTTATATGATTTAAGTGAAAAGGAAATAGGCATTGCATGTATAGATACACATGTATAATTTTTAATGGTTTTCTGTTATAACTGACAATTTTTTCTTAACTACGTCACTTTTCATTCTGATCCCATTGATTAAAAAGCCTCCTGTAAATGAAAAGCTTTATTAGACCATTAAAATTCATCACTGCAGATAACACTGTATATCAGAAGCAAGAAGGAAAAAAATAGAAACTGTGGGAGTGACTGGGAAAGGAGAAATTTATCTCCTGACTGCTCAGTCACATGTATTGGCATATTTGAACTCTCAACTATATCAGAAAGTAATTTAAATGTGCTATTTTCATAGTGATTTTAAACTTGCTAACTGGTTACCTGAACAGAGCATGTGTTTTTCAGCCCATAGCTTGGTTTAGGGAGCATTTTATTTCCAAAAAATTGAGAGCTAGCACATTAAACCCTTAAAACAATTAAAGAAATAAAGAAGGAAGCAATTGTATTAACTAATTGTATGCAGAAGAGAAATACATAAATGCTGTAGCTGAAAAGGGCTAAATAACAGCTCATTCTTCTTTCGTTGTATCTCTCACTAAAGTTCTGATGAGATAGGTCAATTATTTGGAAAAACAAGTTTATTTTAAATAACCCATTATAGCCACATGTATAGTGCTATGAGTAATGATCTACATAAAAATACTGAAACAGCATTTTAGGACCCTTTGATGTTTGGATGCCCCATGCTCAAGATCACAGAGCTGATAAATGGTAAAGCTGAGATTTGAACACTGGCAATCCATCTGTTGCTTCTGTGTTCTTAATCACTGTCTTATTCAAAATGCCTAGCACAGAGTATGTGATCAATAAATTCTAGATTCTCTCTTTTATCTTCCATTTGATCACATGCCAGGGAACATATTTAGTTTTAGGATGCTTGTAAGAGTTCTGATCCCTGTACTTAACAAGCCATAGAAACTTCCAGTGTGATGATTATGGCATTAGTTAACGTTTCTGAAAGATGCTATGGTGCATCTTTCCATATCTATCCTAAAATTTATATTTCATCTTCTACATTAGAAATCATTGCTACTTTTATTTTATTTTAAAGATTTACTTGGTTTTGAACACTTTTTTGTCTTAATTTCCATGACAACCCTTTCTTCTGGTTTTCTTTCTACCTGCCTGGCTGGAAAGTGGTGGATCTAGTGATTTAGGTATCATGTCATTTTCGTCTGTGTCCCATGGCTTCTCTTTTGCAATGCCTTTACTTCTTGTGTCTGGTGCATACTTATTCACGTTTGTTCTCTCTCCTAACCTGAGTTCATAAGTGGTTCATTATCACTTATTTCTTTAGTAGGAATTTGTAGCTTCACCTTTCATTGTGAAAGGGTTCATTCTTTTAGTTTCCTTGCTTGATGCTGAACACAGAGAGCCTTTTATCATGACATATGGTGCTCTATGATCTGCCTCCTCCCTCCATCCCTGATCTAATTTTTTACTAAAGTATAATGGATGTACCTATAAGTTATAGGTATACAGTATAGTGATTCACAATTTTTAAAGGCTGTACTCCATTTATAGTTATTATAAAATATTGGCTATATTCCTATCCCTGATCTAATTCTGAACAATGTGGAGAGCTCCCATGCTCACACACTGTGTCTCCAAAAGGCGTTAGACTTTACCCAACCTCAAGTCCTTTGGGTTCTGTTCCCTATGTCTGGAACACTCTTCTGTTATATATAAGTTACCTACAACATTTGCATCCTTCAGGTCTCCAAAGACATTTTCTATCACAATGCTATATTTTATTTATATTCCTTATAGTAAAAATGAATATAAGTTTACTTATTTGCTCACTTGTTCATTATTTATCTCCCCAAACAAGAACTGAAGAATCATAAAAGCAAAACCAAGGTTGTTTGGTTCATGACAGTATTCCTAAAACTTTCTGCAGTGTCCAGCTGTAGTAGAAATACACTAAATGTTTATTAAATGGAATACACAAATGAGAGGAAATAAAGTCACCATTCCCTTATAGTTATTATTGTTTATTATCTTAAAACTATATATATTGCTCTTTTAGTAGGAAATGAGACAAATATATCTCCAATTGCCCAAATATTCTTGCCAGGACAAAACCGTTATTTCTTAGACTCCTCTCCTTCTATTTAGCAAATACTAACAGGGTCTGCCCCCTCTTTTAGATAAACTGAAAATATCACTTCCTACGTGAATAAATAGGGAATTCCTTCAGATCACAGGCAAATGATGTATGAATTTATGGGTGCTTTCTCCAGCAAAGAAACCATATCTCATTTCATGAGACTGTCAAAGATTTGAATATGAAAATTTAGGTAAGTTTTAATTATTGCCTCCTTAAATAGTGAAACCATAGTTATTTTATCACAATTTTAGATATATTAATTCCAGAGTTGACAGGATTACAGCTTAAATAGTTGAAGTTTAATTCCCTAGATTAATAATATTTTTATTAAACATCTGCTTTGTACAAGTATGGAACAGAGGATGAATAGTCATGTAGTGGAGGTGAATTTACGATTGAAGCAGACTAATACACATCCAGTAATTTGCAATAGAGATGTTTCTAATATAAAAAATTATTTTTAAAGAATCTATACACAGTGTTGCTCAGTATATATTATTTTTCATAAATAGAGAAAATGCTTCATTATATGGAGTGGTCAAGCAGTGTTTGCTGCCTTATCAAATTAAGCTTTATTTTTTCCATATGCTTGGAAATATCAGAGACTGGACTCTTGGTAATATTATTAACAAGATACAGCTATGTTGTAAATTTTATTCATTATATTATTGAGGCTACTCCAGAAAGGGCCAGAACCTGACAATGACTTTGACAGCCTGTGGCCTCCTCAATTCAATAAGTTATCAGCTTTGATTGTCCCAGCAGATTTTGTGGCTGATTTTAGAAGGTACTCTCTCAAGCAAGATACCATGCAAGTAGATGCACTCTTCCTTTTGTATCACCACTTTCAAGATTAGAGACCAACCTCTCCACCAGGGGTTGATACATAACTAAATAAAATATGATACAACTTAAAATTTGGATATGAGTAAACATTATGGAGGAAAAAGGGGATAAAGTCTAATTTTAATTATAGCTAAGTGATCCAGGAAGACTGTATTTAGGAAGTACATTTAAATCAGTCCATGTAAGAGATAAATACATACATACATACTCCAAGGGCTAAACCTTGTAGAGAAAACTTATGCCTGTGGTCATAATAGGGTACCTGGCACTAGTTTTAGCTTCCCCCTCTAAATAACAAGAAAACTGGGAAATAAGTTTTTGAAAATTTTTCTCAAACATTGAAAAATAAGAATTGCAGGGCTGTAATCTCTAAGAGAAGGAGAAAAGAATGAGGTGAACCCCTATGATCAACCCTGGCTTTCTGCCTAAAGGTGCCTTCTGAGCCATGGCACAAGGAGAAGGATCCAAACACAGTGGCTACCCTAAGTTGACGAGGGAGAGTTTGGAGTATGGGAAGGCGGAACTGGCTTACTGTGTAGAGCACATGGGATATTTCCCAGAGGATGGAGCTACTCCGAAAAAGACCTCCATAAATCACGACCCTACCCCACCCCAACTTTGAATCTGTTGCTGAATATTATGCACAGGAGATCAAAGTGAGTTTCCCAGAAAATAAACAGTTAGATGGATCCCTAATTTTGAGAAAGTCATTGGCATAAGTAGACATTACAATCTTGACAGAAGACCTGCCCCCAACTCCCCAAAAAGACAAAGAAAAACCTTAAAATTTATATGTAAACCTTAATATACATAAAAATATATGCAAATAAGTACATAATATGTACATTTCTAACATTTCTGTATCACTCTTAATTCCATATGCCATGATTAGACCTTTTTTGACTTACTGAATATTCTCAATTCAATGTTTTTGTCATAATAAATGAAATATTACCTCCTATCTGTGAAGACAACTGTACATCTCTGAGGGCACTATCTCTCTGACTTGTCAGTAGTTAGTGTATGATTATCAGACAATTGGGACAACTTTTGTAACTGCCCTTTATGATGTCTATATAAGCCTGGTGTTTTATATTATCTGACTTTAAAATCAGGTGGGTGAATATACTGCAAAGCAAAGCAAGCACAATCTTATAATAAAGAACTGACTGCATGATCTCAGAGGTCATTCCCATCTCAAATGTGTATGGATCTGTGATTTTTCTTTGAGTTTAAGTCGACTGATGATACAGCTGCTAAAAATCTCATGTGGTTAGAACCCATTTTGCCAGAAGTTTAGGTAAGCCTTTCAAAATCTATGAACTTTTATTGCTTTCCATTAAGAATATATACTATATATATATATATATATATATTTGAGTTTGATATTTTTTTAGTCTTCCTTACTTTTAAAATAAGTAGTCAAGAAGGTCAATCTTTTTCATTTCTCTTCTGACCAATTTATGTGTGTGTTCATGAACTTCTCTTTCATAAATAAAATACTGGAGGCCGCTTGTAATTCAACTATGTATTGTAATTAGATTTTTTTTAAAACATAAGATGAGGAGCCTGGGAAATATAAATAAGATTTTAAAAATGCTGGATAGAAGTATAAATGAAGCATGATGACAAGACCACTAATAGTTGCAGAAGCTGGGTGATGGATACATGGAGATTCAATATAGTTTGTTTTAACACTGAATAAGTTTGGAACTTCCATAATAAAATGACTTTTTTCAACTTATGAGCTTTATAATTAGAATAATCTGGACTCAAGTCCCAGGTCTGTCAATGAGTAGCTCTATGACCTTGGACAAGTTTCAATCTTTCTTAAGCTCAATGTCTTCATCTTTAAATTAAGATACTGTTCCAGGGACTTCCCTAGTGGCACAGTGGTTAAGAATCTGCCTGCCAATGCAGGGGACAGGGGTTCAAGACCTGGTCCTGGGAAGATCCCACATGCTGCAGAGCAACTAAGCCCAATCACCACAACTACTGACCCTGAGCTCTAGAGCCCGTGAGCCACAACCACTGAAGCCCATATGCCTACAGCCTGTGCTCCACAACAAGAGAAGCCACCACAACAAGAAGCCCACACACCACAACGAAGAGTAGCCCCCCACCCGTCGCAACTAGAGAAAAGCCCGCACGCAGCAACGAAGACCCAACACACACGCTCAAAAAAAAAAAAAAAAAAAAAAAAGATACGTTCCATTATAAAAGGTTTCTATAAAAATAAAATAGATAATGTATTTCACCTTCTAAGTACAGTTCAGGGCCACAATTTACCCATGTGGTGTCTTTGTGTTAACTAAAACAGATTCCCTTCCCCAAGACATCTTGCTGCCATTAAAAAATGATTTGAACATATGCATTTAAGTTGACTACAAAGTGAATAGGGTTCCAGTGTTGTGCAGTACACAGCATGCTCAACCGTATACATCAGCACTAAGTTGTCACAAAGTTAAGTGCCAAATACATTGTTGTTATAATTATTCCTAGACAGCAAAGCCATATAAGAATGGAAGAAAGTTGGGACACTGAAATTACACATCAGTTAGTGCACAGGAAAGGAATTTCTGTCTCCTTAAGATTCCAGACCACACCCCCACCCCTGACTTGATCAACTTTCTGTTTTCATACAATCAAAATTTCCTTTTAAACCATATTTGTTAGTTAGGAAGCGAGAACAGTATACCACAGCTCTAACCATCAGCCTCTCCACGAGAAAGTACTGCCAGCTCTGGACCTCTCACGTCACTTTCAAGGGTTCCCTTTTGATTTTATCCCTAATTGTCCTTTTTTTTTTTTCTATTACGTTTTTCCTTGCAATACAGCTGCTTAAATCATTTCTGTTCAGAGGAAATGGGATATTTAGACAAACTCCATAAATACAAATGTCATTTGAAATGGACAATGGGCAAAGTTTCACATTTTCTGAAACTGCTGAGCAGAGATACATTCATTTTATGAATTGTGAGACTGTGTTGAGTAGAATACTAATGAGATATGGAGACTTAGCATACGTTATAACATGTCACTGTTGTACTTTGTGAAATTGAGATTAGAGGATAGCACAAGTGGTTTCCACTATTATGAAATGAATATATTATCCTTAATATGATTATGTCTGCTTTGTAATTCCATGAACCAAAGTCACACCTCTTACATCAACAAAAAATACAGAGCTGAGAATGTAACTTTTGACCCTTTATTTTTATTGACCTAAAACCCACTTAGAAAGTAATTTATTAATTATAGATATCTTCACATCATAATTTTATTTTTTAAAAATAAATTTATTTATTTTTTTGGCTGCATTGGGTCTTCTTTGCTGCGTGTGGGCTTTCTCTAGTTATGGCGAGCGGGGGCCACTCTTCATTGCAGTGTGTGGGCTCCTCATTGTGGTGGCTTCTCCTGTTGTGGAGCATGGGCTCTAAATGCATGGTCTTTAGTAGTTGTGGCACGTGGGCTCAGTAGTTGTGGCTCACAGGCTCCAGAGCGCAGGCTCAGTAGTTGTGGAACATGGGCCTAGCTGCTCCGCAGCATGTGGGATCTTCCTGGACCAGGGGTCGAACCTGTGTCCCCTGCATTGGCAGGCAGATTCTTAACCACTGCACCACCAGGGAAGCCCTCATCATAACTTTAGAATGTAATTTATTTATATGCATACTTTATACTTCACATTTAATCATCAGAGTGATCCTAGAAATTAGATACAACTTTACCCCTATATTCTGAAGGGTAAGATGAGACATGTTTATACACAGGTACATATGTTTATGTAAATATAATCACTGTATTAATATAAATTTATTTATGATATTAGATAACATGTAAAAAGCCCACGCCTCCCTCCTCTCATTGTTCTGCTATGACTTCACATTAATTAAACATTTAATGGTCATTTAATGGCCCCTTGTATCAATGTATCATTTTCATAATATTGTACAATTTAGTTATTCCTAGTATTTTTAAATTTCAATCATAGAGAATGCATCTAAAAGCATTTCTCTGTACTAAATTTCGGGCTTCTGTTTATGTATAATCATAGAGTAGTTTCCTGGAATTAGCTTTCTTGATTAGATCATTTGAATTCCTGCATAACTATTGTTACATGTTACCTCTTTATCTTTTAAAAAGAATATACCAATTTATCATGGCAACAGTAATGTAACTATGGTCCAGTCGGCTTTGTAATAACAATTATATTTATTCTGTTAGAGTAAAACCAGTGCTGGGATGTTGTTTTAAATACACATTTCTTTGATCAATCACAAGGGTGTATTACTATTTGCCTTTCATACGTTAATTGCCTATTTGTATCCATTTACTTTTTTGCAATTCACCACTATGCATGAACTGTCTATTTAAGCTTTTTCTATGCTTGATAGTATTTTCCAAGAGTAAATAAAAAAGGAAACAAACCAAAAAACCTGTTCCATTAGCACATGTTCAGAGTTTCCACGATGCCAGCTTTCTAATTGACTAGGCTTAAATGGCTAAATGTATGGAACAATGTGTTCTACTAGAGAACTACTCAGATCCTTAGAGCAGGCCTTTTTTTTTTTTTTATCCCCAGAAGATTTCTTTTTTTTTCCCCCAGATTTTTTTTTTTTCTGGTAAATATTTTTAAATTCATGGGGACTTCCCTGGTGGCATAGTGGTTAAGAATCTGTCTGCCAATGCAGGGGACAAGGATTCGATCCCTGGTCTGGGAAGATCCCACATGCTGCGGAGCAACCAAGTCTGTGCGCCACTACTGAGCCTGCGTTCTAGAGCCTGTGAGCCACAACTACTGAGTCTGCGTGCTGCAACTACTAAGCCCGCGTGCTACAAGTACTGAAACCCACACATCTAGAGCCCTGCTCCCCAACCAGAGAAGCCACCGCAATGAGAAGCCCCCACACCACAACGAAGAGTAGCCCACGCTCACCGCAACTAGAGAAAGCCTGCGTGTGACAACGAAGACCCAATGCAGCCAAAAATAAAAAAAAAATTGAATGCATTGATAAGAGCCAAAGACAGATCCTAGACAGCACAAACATTATTTGCTGTGTCATAGCTCTGAGCTCTGTTTCTTTACAATAATACTTCCCTGGGTTATAGCTTTTATCCCTCAAATTAGAGTAGAGACAACTCTTGAATAAGGAAGTTAAAATATATTCCTCAACAATGATTAAGATCAGAGTAAGGCACAGAGAAAGATGAGATTTATCCTAGGAAAAGAAGTCTTTAGAATTTATCCTCATTTGTAGACACAAGGGCTGCCAGTCATTAAAGGGTTTCCAAAATCTCAAAATAAATTGCCTGGAAAGGGCCCAACTCTAGGATAAAATTACTTCAAAATACGTTTGAAGAATTTTTTATAGTTTTAGACCCCTGCAGAGACCTATACCACTTAGAAATGGCCCATCAATGTTGCTCTCATGTGGACTCCCTGATGGCAAAGTGCAAAGTGTCGGAATAGTCTTCAGGAGACTCAGGTTGGCAAGAAAGTCACTGTCCAACTCTCACCCTAAAATATGTTAAATGTTGGCCAAATCAGTTGATAAATTCTCCTTCTCTAGAGACTGTAATGAATGAAACTGTGAATAAGTAAACAGTTCAATTTAATTCAACACTATGTATATTCTCCTAGCATTGTTTTATTTTTAATTAGGCCAGCAAAGGATTAAAAAATTGTCAGAAAGTATATACTTTTGCTCTTGAATATATTCATTTGCTCTTTACAGAAGAAATGAATTTCCAGCTCAGTTTAATTCTTTAAGCTAAAAAACTAGTTCAAGATTTTAAATAGTCCTTTTGAAATAGGAGGGAAGGGGGCAGGGCACAACTTTAAAAGAATGACATAGCCATAGGACATGACAAAAACTGGTTAGAACCAACTAGGTCCAAGGTGGTGGAAGATTTGACTTCCAATGGACCTTGAGCCTCACTATATGCTCATTGTAATACATTAGCATGCTAAGTGACACACCCACCAGCACCTTGACATTTCCAAGGCTGACCATCAAAGATCAAAAAGTGAGTGGTGGCCCAATTCCTGGAACTCTCCATGCCTTCCCCAAAATATCTGGGATAATCCTTACACTCATTAGCCTGTGAAATTACCCAGTCCATAAAAACTAACCACCCCATATTTCAGGACCTCTCGCCTTCTGAGATGGACCATCCCCACACTCTGTCTGTGGAGTGTGTTTCTCTCTAAATAAATCCACTTCTTACCTATCACTGTGTCTCTCACTGAATTCTTTCTGTGACGAGACATCAAGAACCTGAGCTTCATTAATTCCTGAGACCAGGTATGTCATCTCAACCAAAAACCATGGGTTCAAGTCCCAATCTGGGTTACACAGTTTCACTTTCTTAGGGAAAAGTAAATTCATAAACCTGGGAACCCACCTAACATTGTAAGAACAACACAGAAAAGTGGCAGACTCATACTGCACGCCCTGCTTTAGCAGTGGAGCATAGTACACTCAGTAAAATCATGTTTTGAAATCCACACATTTGTATCACTTACCACCTGTATTGACTTCTGTTCATTCTTCTCTGTATATTGAAAGAGACTGAGAAAATATATGGTCTTTTAGCAGCTTTTAAACTTTGTTGACAGATTTTAATAAATAATAAACTAACTTTTTTCTAAACAAACTTTTGTTGCTTTTGTTACTTTCTTTTCCCAAAGTAGAATTACTAGAACTGTGATAGCAACAACCATTTTATATTTTAAAATACATTATAATTTTAATAATCTTTATATTTTCAGATTGTTTTAGAGTTTTTAAAATACTTACAAAGGCCTTATCTCATTTGGTTGGTATTCTCACAGCAACTGTATTTATGGAAAGGGGTTAGGAGCCTGTAGTCATACACAGAGAAACTGACTCAGTGAGGTCAAGAACTTGTCCATGGTCATTCATTAGATAAGGGCAAAACTGGAGCCAGCAGTCAGGCCAAACTTGATGTCCTGGAGGGGTATGTCCATCAGACCAGCCTAGACCTAACCCAGGGTCTGCCACTCACTAGCCCTGTGATAGTGGGTGATAAGAAAATACAGCCACCATGGAGAACAGTATAGAGGTTCCTTAAAAAACTAAAAATGGAACTACCATATGACCCAGCAATCCCACTACTGGCCATATACCCTGAGAAAACCAGAATTCAAAAAGAGTCATGTGCCACAATGTTCATTGCAGCTCTATTTACAATAGCCAGGACATGGAAGCAACGTAAGTGTCCATCAACAGATGAATGGATAAAGAAGATGTGGCACATATATGCAACAGAATATTACTCAGCCATAAAAAGAAATGAAATTGAGTTATTTGTGGTGAGGTGGATGGACCTAGAGTCTGTCATACAGAACGAAGTAAGTCAGAAAGAGAAAAACAAATACCGTATGCTAACACATATATATGGAATCTAAGGGAAAAAATAAAGTCATGAAGAACCTAGGGGTAAGACAGGAATAAAGACACAGACCTACTAGAGCATGGACTTGAGGATATGGGGAGGGGGAGGGGGAGGCTGTGGCAAGGTGAGAGAGTGGCATGGACATATATACACTACCAAGCGTAAAGTGGATAGCTAGTGGGAAGCAGCCACATAGCACAGGGAGATCAGCTAGGTGGTTTGTGACCACCTAGAGGGGTGGGATAGGGAGGGTGGGAGGGAGAGAGAAGCAAGAAAGAAGAGATATGGGAACATGTGTATATGTATAACTGATTCACTTTGTTATAAAGCAGAAACTAACATACCATTGTAAAGCAATTATACTCCAATAAAGATGTTAAAAAAAAAAAAAGACAAGAAAATAACGGGGTATTTAAATGAATGTTTGTAATTTCTTTAAAGATACAGGGATTCTTTTAATTGTACACATGCCAGAATCCTTTCTCTGTTTATTTTCAGATGCCTCATCCTTGTTTTGCTACTTTTATGATTTATGTTTTTCTGTAAGCACAACAATCTATTTTACTTTACAACCCACATCTTTATTGTTTACATTATGTACAAGGGAATTGTAATCTGTCTTTTTAAAACGCTGTTCTAGGAAATCTAGCCTGTCTCTGGCTTGTTCACAAAGTTGCACTCTTTTTTTGCGTACGCGGGCCTCTCACTGCCGTGGCCTCTCCCGTTGCGGAGCACAGGCTCTGGACGCGCAGGCTCAGCGGCCATGGCTCACGGGCTCAGCCGCTCCGCGGCATGTGGGATCTTCCCGGACCGGGGCACAAATCCGTGTCCCCTGCATCGGCAGGCGGACCCTCAACCACTGCGCCACCAGGGAAGCCCTGTACTTGTAGCCTCTTTTGCTTGCTGTCTGTTGGGCGAAGTCACGCTCAGCTTCTCACTATGTGACATCTATTAAGCTATTTATCTCATAAAAGAGCAGGTGAGAGAGGGAGAGGGTGAGCAAAGACTGCCTTTGGTAACTTAGTATCAGAAGTGATACCTCATCACTTTGTCATATTCTAGTCATTGGAATTGAGTCATTAGGTCCTGCCCATTCTCAGAGAGGGCATTACACAGAGGATGAATGCCACAAGACAGGGATTATCAAGAGCAATTTCAGAAGGTGTCTACCTCAGACACACAGATTTAAGTGAAGAAATAACACTGCATTCACAAGCAGAAGACATAATCATATATGTAGAGAATGCTACAGGAGGAGCCCCCCAAAATGCTACTAGAACTAACAACTGAGTTCAACAGGGTTATAAAATACAAGAGCAATATACTGAAATTTATGTCTACATGCTAGCAACAGCTAATATTAATTTTTAAAATACCATTTACAATGGCATCAAAAATACATTAAAGTGTAACAAAATATGTACAAGATCTATACATTGACAACTACAAAACACTGCTGAGAAAATTAAAGAATAGCTAAATAAATGGAAAGATATACTATGTGTATCAATTGGGAGGTTCAATAAAGGTGTTAATTCTTCCCAAAATTGATCTATAGACTCAATGAAATCCCTATCAAAATCCTAAGTACTTTTGTAAAAATTAATAAGATGATCCTAAGTTTTTGGAAATATAAAAGATTAAGAATATTGATATTTTAAAAGAAAAATATAGAGTAATCACAGTACCTAATTTCAAGAATTACTCTAAAGCTAAAGAAATCATGACAGTGTTGTTGTATAGGCATAAGAATAGACATATAGACCAACAGAACAGAATACAGCTTCCATATCTCAGTATTCAGTTGATCCTTTAAAAAGGCAAACAACTTAACCCAATGCAGAAAAAAGAATCTTCTAAAAAAATTTTGTTGGAGCAATTATAGACCTACACATCAAAACATTTAAAAATAACCTAGAACTTTGCTTTACACCACAAAGAAAATTCAACTCTAAATATATCATAGATCTAAATATGAAGCCTAGAACAATAAGCCTTTAAACAAAATACATAAGAAATTGTTTGCGACCCTGGTATAAGAAACTATTTCTTAGGACACAAAAAATGTGCATAAATTTAGAAGTGATAAACTTAATTTCATTTAATTTGAAAACTTCTGCCCTTCAAAAGATACTATTAAGAAAATTAAAAGGCAAGCTAACTACTGGAGAAATTTTAACAGGTATATATTTAATCAAAATGTTTTACTGAAATATACAAAGAATTCTCTCAATACAATAACAACAAAAAATAGTCACTCATAATGGTCAATATATTTGCATATATACCTCACACAAGAAGGCATATAAATGGCCAATAAGCACATGTAAAGATGTGCAAATCATTAATTATCAGGAAAATCCAAATGAAAACCACAATGTGATTCTCCTACACATTAATTAAAATGGATAAAATTTAGGAGGAAGACAGTATTATGTGTTTGCAATGATGTGAACTAACTGGAGTGTATATACATTGCTCTTGGGAATATACAATGGTAGACATGAAACAGAGCAGGACCCTATGGTCCTTGCCCCCATGTCCTCAGCCTGCCTTCTGTCTGTGGAAAAACTTTAGCAAAAGAATAAGTTTAATAGGAGATGTGAGAAAATGCAGAAGCAAAGACAAGCTGTCGAACAATACTAAATAATAATAGTTTAGTCATTAAGCAAAGTCAAGGACCTTTAGTTCCTTCTCAAGGGCTATAGGTAATATTCTGAGCCACATCCTGGGAGCTGTCTTATAGATACTGAAACCCCCGCCAGGTGGAAGAAGTTACTACATGATGACCAGATTGTAGCCATGACGTAAGCTGCCACCATTCCGAGAGCTGGCCTCAAAGAAATGGGAACAAACCGACCCTGGAACTGAAGATTAACTGTACCTAAAACAATCAAGATGACATTGGTCAGACCACCGCATGACCAATTTCAAGATGACTGTCAGAGCTGACCGTGCTGTTTCTGCATGTAGCCCCCTCCCTCCGTCTATGAAAGCTCTTGCCCACTGACTGTCAGTGGGGGGACGTCAGCCTTTGGACAGGGGTCCCATTGCTGGCATCCAAAATAAAGCAAACTTTCCTTTCCACCAACCTTGCTTCTTTATTGGCTTTTGAGCGGTGAGCAGCCGGACTCTACTTTCAGTTACAGAAACACTTTGAAAAGAGTTTTGCAGTTTCTTAAAAAGTTAAACACATACGTAACGTACAACCTGTAAATCATACTTATGGATTTTTAGCCCAGAGGAATCAATATTTTAGACAAATTAAAATATATCAACTCAAATAATTGTATATAACTATACTGGCTGCATTCATAACTCTAAAACTGGAAACAAGGTAAATGTATTCCAATTAAAGAATAAACAAACTAATATATAGTGGAATTCTACTCAGAAATTGATATGAAAATTTACTGCTACACACAGAAACATGGATGAATCTCAAAATATCATGCTGAAGTGAAATAAGCCAGACATAATGGAGATACGATATGATTCCATTGATAGAGACTGCTGAAAAGACTAATATAATTTATAGTGACACTAAGGAGAGAAGCAGTTGCTTAGGACTGGAAGTAGAGATTCTGAGTGGAAAAGAGCTAATGGAAACTTTTGGGGAGTAATGGAAATATTCTATTTCTTGACTGTGATGGTTACTTGACTGTATACACTTTCCAAAAGTTATTACTACACACTTGAAATGGATGCATTTATTACATATTAATTTCACCTCAATAAATTTGAAAATATCCATTTCTTTAATTTCCAGAGGGCAGAGATAAAAGAGTTTTCTCTACCATTTCACACCTAGTTGGCTTCTATATAAGTCTACAGTTAGATTTCCCAACAAATTGTCAGTGTCCTTCTGTACCTTCCCCTTGGCCCTAGTCCCTACGCCTAGATTGTTACCCTACCTCAACTTTCTCTCTGGGTAGTTTATTCTACAAAATCTTCTTACGCTATTTTTGGATCAAACATAGACTAGCTTTGAGTCACTGGATCTGCAACGGTCATCTGATACTTTAAAGCTATTCTCTTCCTCTGGGTGATTCCTAATTCCATTTCTCATATTCTTTCAGGTTTTCACAACTCCTATTGTTACGTTAAAAACAGTAACTCAATTTAGTAATTCAGCTTTGTGGACTTAAACTATTTAGATGATGTGATTAAGACTTTAAAAAAATAGATAAATAATGGTACAGTAATTGAGGATGGGGAAGGTGGTGCCTGATCTGTCTCACAGAGCCCTGGAGGATGGGTAGGAATTTTTCAGTTTAGGGAATGGGAGTCAGGTGGGGAGGTCATATTGGCCACTGATGAGATAAGGCTTTAAGTAGCATTTGATCATCTATCTGTTGTAAACAGATAAAGGCTAGAATTAAAAAACAAAACAAAACAAAACAACATTCTTACTAGAAGAACCTATACAATGTATAGTGTTATGGGATTTAAAAAAATGCTATGTCTATTTTAAATTAAATTTCCAAAATTTATATAATTTATGTGAGCTAGATTCTTTATAGTCATTCATGACTTGAAGATTGCATTCCTGAGATGTGAATCAGAACTCTGAAGTTTACAATGCCATAAAGGAGCAGACTAGCCATGATGCCATAGTTGAGTAGAAATATTTTTCTATTTTGTATCTCTCTGTTCATGATTAAAATCCACAATAGAGCATATGTTGGGGGAAGATTAGGTTAGGAGCCAACCCTCTTTCTCTATCAGCATAGTAAGAGGAGATAGGTTTCTGCAGTGAGAGGCATTCTCCCCAATAATACTATAAAACAGGAGAGTCAGGAGTAATTTTTTACCACAGAAAATCAATATATTAAGCAAGGGAATGTATGCTGAGGCCCTCACCTGCTAAAAATTACTGAACAGCCAAAACAGATGGATCACAGGAGAGAGAAACCTTTTTCATCCCCCGTACGGCAGTCCCATGGACATTCTATGTAATATAAAAAGCCACAGCAACACTATATATGTTCAGGGAAAAGAGTCTTGTGACAGGCATCCATGTTTACTAGCTAGTGTGGTTTAATTTGCTTCTACTGCTTTCTGAAGCTTTCCATTTTAAAATAACTCCCTTAGAAAACTTAGTCCTAGTTGATAAAACATGCCTTTTAATGATACACCAGAAAAAAAGATAAAGTGATTAAAAGCATGTCTCCCATGATCATGGGTTGGGAGTATGCTTTTTCTTTGAATCACCACACTGCACAGGCAAATAAATCATTTTCTAACTTGATACATGCACAGGGTCATGTATTTTCAAAATGAATTCTAATATTAAATACAGTGGCTATTAAAAAAGAAAGGAAAACAAATACTGACATGACAGACATTGGTCACTACAGTTGAAGGCCACTTCATCCTACTAAATTTGCACAATAAAATAAACCCAAAAGAGGTTTGAGGTCATGAGAAACAGAAGAATATCTATACCTCTGCTCTGCTTTAAAGATAGTTGCCGGGGCTTCCCTGGTGGCGCAGTGGTTGAGAGTCTGCCTGCCAATGCAGGGGACGCAGGTTCATGCCCCGGTCCAGGAAGATCCCACATGCCACGGAGCGGCTGGGCCCGTGAGCCACAGCGACTAAGCCAGCACATCTGGAGCCTGTGCTCTGCAATGGGAGAGGCCACAACAGTGAGAGGCCCGCGTACCGCAAAAAAAAAAAAAAAGATAGTTGCCAATTTTTATTGGATATTGTTATTTAAATTATTTTTATTTTTGTTTGTTTTAAGTGAGGTTTTAGTTGATCTAGTACTGTGATGGTGAAACCGTGCACCTCAAATTGGGACTTGAACCCATGCGGCCGGGACTCGAACCTGGCCAAAACCCACGGTCTTCCAACTGAGATCACACACCTGGTTTCAGGACTTAATGAAGCTCATGTTCTTAATAACTCCTGGCAGAAGGAATTCAGTGAGAGAGAAAGTGATAGGTAAGAAGTGGATTTATTTAGAGAGAAACACACTCCACAGACAGAGTGTGGGCCATCTCAGAAGGTGAGAAAGGCACCAGGCTATGGGGTTGTCAGTTTTTATAGGGGTGGGTAATCTCATAGGCTAGTGAGTGGGAGGAGTATTCCAGCTATTTTGGGAAGGGGCGGGAATTTCCAGGAATTGGGCCACCGCCCACTTTTTGATTCTTGGTCAGCCTTGGAACTATCATAGCACCTGTGAGTGTGTCATTTAGCTTGCTGATGTGTTACAGTGAGTGTATACTGAGGCTCAAGGTCTAGTGGAAGTTGACCTGTCTGCCATCTTGGATCCATTTGGTTCTAATCAGTTTACGTCATGTCCCTGGACTATGTCATTCTTTCAAAGGTTGTGCCCTGCCCCTGTCCCTTCTGTTTCAATGGTAACTATTTAAAATAATCTGTCACCCCCCCATCCCGCCAACAGCTTACTGTTGCAATATAAGAATTCCAAGAAACAGCTGCCATGTATCAATAATCTCACTTGATTTGCAAGGGCAACTGCCGCCGAATTTTCTGATCATGATGAATCACAATGATAATGAGGCAGTGAATGGGAGACAGGTTTATGGTGAGAAATGTTTTGTCACACTGTCCTCAAATTTTGGAAATTCTGCTATTAGCTTCAGAATTAGGAGATAAAGTTACTCTAGTGACTTTAGCAAAGGAATAAATTACTGTGCCCGGCAACAAATAACACTGAACGTTTTTCAGAGAATCATTTCTCTGCTCATTAGCATCTTACCAATGAATTACCTCACAGCTACTTGAATGGAATACTACAGCACATTCTCTCTAGAGCATATAAAGGTCAGGGTTTCTTATTTTTGGTTTCATGCATAATTAAGTGAATCAGAAAATAACTCAGACTAATTCATTCATATGTTTCTCTTCTCACCATCATTTTAGAAATGCTAAGGGCAAAATGTATGACCCCCAAGTCACTTAATTCACTAAAGAAATATTTATAAGCAAGTATTTAGAGAGTCAACAAATTCTGTTGCAAACTAGCAGAAAGAGAAGCCTTTCTGTGTGTGTGGTTCTTTTCTTGTTTGTTTGTTGTTTTAAGACAGTGGGCTAAAAATTCCAGAATCAAGAGATATATGTTATCCTTCAATTACTTTCCTCTTAACTTCCTTGTCTGACCAAGGAGCTGATTTAGAACACACGATGATTGATGACTCCCCTTCTGCAAAATACATCACTGCTCTTCCCAGACATTTCCAATGATGAATAGAAATCTTGTGTGCAGTCCAACTTAAGGGAATGATTGAATCATTTGGAAGAAACTTAGAAATATATAGAGGTGCTATAACTGATATAAAGTAAAGGGGATATACTGACATTTTCAGAAAGAGACCTGATCATGCAACCTTTCAGCCACACCATTTATGTGTTTGAGAGAAGCTGTGAGACAGAAAAAAACACTTGCTTTTCTGAAAAAGAGACAGAGGATCAGAATTTACAGCACTTCTATTTTATAAAGAATAACTGTCCCATGCTATAAAGCATGTCATGTCACTTTCATAATTAAACTGGAAAATGATTTCTCTCTGCCAGTGACTTGAATCCATACCTCTGACCACTATGTATCCTTCCTGCATGAAGAAGTCAAGCAATGCTGATCTTTGCTCATTAGTGACTCGTCTTAGGCTTCTCAGAAGTGCATGACCTTGAAAACTAAAGTTAGCAAAGTGTGACAGAAAAGTAATATTCCACAAACACCAAAGTGGCAGCACATGAAGTGGCACAATTTGACTGAAATAATCCAAAGTGAAATTTAGGCATGCACCAACTTCCTTGGTTTAATGCTTCATTTCTGATGTATATTTTTAAATAGATAAATGTAGACATACTTTCTGAATAAGTGACATAGTTCTCCAATTTTTCCATTCTTTTAGAGAATATCTTTCAGAGGGGAATCCTCTCTTTCCATGGTCAAAACTTTGACCCTGATATGTACACTTTTTAAATATTTTGCATATGCAATCTCCAGGACATAGTAGAACTGTCCTTTAGCTGGAATGGGAGAGTGAAAGTTTTTTATCTTTTACTCCTTCATCTTACAGATTCAGTAAGTTGCTTGAATTTGGTTTTGCAGTGAGTTCTTTTTTTCTTTTTTTTTTTTTTTTTTAATAAAATAACTCTGGTTTAAGATCTCCTAACTGGGAAACACAAAAGTTTTAATTTTGTTAAATATGCACATATTTTTTTTCTACCTTACGGAAGTCAGCAGATAGTATTTTAAGTGGTATACACCACTACAATCAAAGGAGAAATTCTGCTTGTAACTTACTCTCTACTTCGGAATCCTAAGACTCAAACTGGAGAGAGTCAAGAACTGGCCAGCCCCAAAGTCTAATTCATACTAATTGAACTTCACTTAAGGCTGTGGTAAAAAAACAGAATGCCTTCAGATGACACCAGGGCCAGACTCTAAATTTTGGCAAACACATTGCTGACCTTGAGCAAGAATCAATTACCCAGATGATCTCAGTCCCGTGTGTGTGTGTGTGTGTGTGTGTGTGTGTGTGTGTGTGTACACCTGGAAAGGACAACGGAAGAAAATTAGGGAAGTCTGAGTTAGACTGATTATTATGTAATTCTAAGTGTTAGGTGTGAAAAATGGTATTAAGATTACATAGTAGAATGTCTTTGAGATTGCTTGCCATTGTAGCCAAGGTTGAAGTGTCATTCTGACAACATCCAGTCAAATGTGTGGGTTTACTCATTCTGAAGAAAGGGAAAAAAACCAAGTATTTAACGCAAAATATCACTGTGCTTAACTTTTTTGTCTGATGTCTTGTACAAATGATCAGTTTCTTCATAATCAAATCAATTCAGTCGTGATTTTTACTCATATACTTATCCAATTCAATAAATGAATAAAGTGGATCATGATGGATCAATGCTGCAAGTGTGTCATGAAGCAAAAACTATGATCAGTTTAAGTCTGTGCACCTTGAACTAATCATAGTTTTCAAATCTAAACCAAGGAAATAAAATAGCCAAATGACCCAGAGGTGTTTAAACTTTGGTTAATGCATTTATTAAAATCGAAACTGAGTCTTTTTTCCTTTATGGACTTCTTGGTCAATGTCAGGTCAAGACGATAAAAAAATGCTTTAGTTTCAGGGAAATCAAAGTAAGCAGTTAGGAACAGCCCTTGAGGCCTGATATAGTTGGTAGGCTGGAATTAGTTCTAAAACCAGAATCAGAGTCTCTGAAGCAGAAACAAAGCCCCAGAGGCCATGCGTACAGCTCAGGGTCAGGGAACATATGAACGAACCAGGTCTTCAGACAATGTAGGTAAGGAAAAATCACCAGAAGATGAACACACCCCTACCCAACTATCCTAGTAGATGTGCTACTTCTTCACCTAACGCCTACGTTTTTTTGTTTTTGTTTTTGTTTTTTGCGGTACGCGGGTCTCTCACTGTTGTGGCCTCTCCTGTTGCGGAGCACAGGCTCCGGATGCGCAGGCTCAGCGGCCATGGCTCATGGGCCCAGCCGCTCCGCGGCATGTGGGATCTTCCCGGACTGGGGCACGAACCCGTGTCCCCTGCATCGGCAGGCAGACTCTCAACCACTGCGCCACCAGGGAAGCCCTAACGCCTACGTTTTAATCAATGTGATTATACTTCTAAATCTTTGAATGCAGCATGATCTCTCACTTATTTGTGCCTCTATA
This sequence comes from Grampus griseus, assembly GCF_964374135.1. Classification (NCBI taxonomy): domain Eukaryota; kingdom Metazoa; phylum Chordata; class Mammalia; order Artiodactyla; family Delphinidae; genus Grampus; species Grampus griseus. Next base: position 78,777,432 of record NC_139002.1, read on the forward strand.
CAAGATAACAATCTCTCCCTAGTACACAGCTTTTCCTCTTCTTCAGACTTAAATGAAGTTCTAATCTTTCAGGTTTTAGTCCCCATGTTATCTCTGAGCTCCCTTTCCTTTATCTCATTGTGGAGTGGGTGCTCCCCCTTATCTCTATAAGACTGTGTACTTGCCTCTATCACAGGACTTTATTACTTTCATTCTTATCCTCAGTCTGTTCACCTGCATTTCCTTCTGAACTGTGAACTGCATCATGTGGGAGCCATAACTGATTCATCTTTGTACACTTAGCCCATGTCTTATCTATGATATATAATAAATGCAAGAAAATTTAGAATTTTAAACTACATCTCAGAAATGAGCTATCAAGCCATGAAATAAAATGGAGGAAACTTAAATGTATATTACTAAGTGAAAACAGACAATATGAAAAGGCTATATATTGTATGATTCCAACTACAATAAACGACATGATAGTAAAGGCAAAACTGAAAAGACTATCAAAAGATCAATGGCTGTCAGGGGTGGGGTTGGGGGATGAATAGGTAAAGCACAGAGGATTTTTAGGGCAGTGAAAATACCCTGTATAATACTATAATGATAAACATATTTGATTATACATCTGTCCAAACCCGTAGAATATCACCAGGAGTGAGCCTTAATGTAAACTGTGAATTTAAGGTGAAAACTATGAACTTATGGATGAGAGTAAGGTAGGTTTTCGAGTTTGAATTCTACCTATCACTACTATTTTATTCTGTGGGATCCCACAAAAAGCAATAGGAGAATGAGAAAATTTCATAATATAAATAGCTTATGCCCAGTAAGTCCTCTTTCAGGCTTCAATATAAATGACTTACATCCTAAGGCTTAGGGAGGGTTGGCCACACAATTTGGGGGGTGCAATGTAAAATGAAAATCCGTGGCATCTTGTTAAAAAGAGGGGAATAAAAGTACCATTAAAGCTGCTAAAATATACAGGTGTTTCCTTTCCAAACACATTATTATTAATAAAACATAATAGGGATAATAATAGTGATCCATAAATAATAACATAAACTTACAAAACTACAGAAAAAATAGTTTTGGTGCCACATTTTTATTTTAAAAGATAAATAATCCTACTTTATTAATGTGATACTTTGATCATAAGATTCTTATGGGTGGCTTTCTGCAAAATCATTGTTTGGTCATCAAAATTACAACTTATTCTCAACTGATGTATTTGAAAAGAAACAGAGACAGGCTGTGACCTGGAACCCTTTGCTGCAGTGCTTGCACCTGGACAAACATCTCCTCGAGCAACGAAATACAAATAAACTATAAGGCACTAAAAATAACTGCATGCATGCGCAGCTGGGGCAAATTATGGACAAGATACAAAAAAGACCAAAAAACCCAACTGCCACTTCTGAAGAGCCAGGAGCAAAAGCAGGGTGTCAGCAGCAAAGGCAGGTTACTGTGCACACCCCCTACACACACCACCACCACAGGGGTGGGCAAACCCCTCCGGCCCGACCCCTGGATACACCCCTACCCTCACCCCATGTAAGGAACAAGCTCGCCCCCCCTCTGGGAGTGAGTGAGGGAGCAAGGGAACCTGTTACTTGTTCTCGCTCCTCCCCTGCTGCAGCAGGGGCCTCAATAAAGCCTCGCCTGAATTTCTTATCTGGTCTCTTATCAATTTCTATTGATTAAAGAGGCCAAGAACCCCGGTCAGTAACAAAACAACACTTCAAAATAAACTTGTGTGCAATTTACACCTGACGATTCTCATGGATATTGTTTCTAAAAATATTTACTACCTCATGCATATCAGTTTCTTGTGTTTTTGTATTGAATTTAAACTTTAAATTTATATTGTGGCATTATAGTGTTCCTTCTAATATTTCCTATAAACTGTGAAGCCAAAATTGGCTTTATGATTTGTATATACAGATAGTCCCCAATTTACAATGGTTGAGTTTAATATTTTTTGACTTTATGATGGTGCGAAAGCAATATGCATTAAATAGAAACCAAACTTCAGGTTTTAAATTGTGCTATTTTCCATGGCTAGCAATTCTTGTACATACTTGCTTGTGATACTGGGCAGTGGCAGCAAGCTACAGCTCCCAGTCAGCCGTGAGACCATGAAGGTAAACAACCGTAACACCTACAACCATCCTGGACCCCAAAGAACCATTCTGTTTTTCACTTTCGATATAGCATTCAACAAATTATATGAGATATTCAATACTTTATTACAAAACAGGCTCTGTGTTAGATAATTTTGCCCAGCTGTAGGCTAATTTAAGTGTCCTGAGCACGTTTAAGGTAGGCTAGGCTAAGCTATGATATTCATTATGTTAGGTGTATTAGATACGTATTCAACTTACAATATTTTCAACTTATGATGGGTTTATTGGGACCTAACCCCATCAAAGGTAGAGGAAGACCTGTAATTCAAAATGCCTGTTTATGAATTCTACTGCTGTATCTTCAACTGTAAGTGCCTGAGGGCTTGAGTTCACCAGTATGGCTATTATCGCCCAATCTACCTACATATATCCATTGGTCACACATACGCTCTATTTCCTACTAGACTTCACTTACAAAACACAAGTTCAAAGATAAAATTATTACAAATTTCAAGACAGCCATATCAGAGCATAAAACCAACCATGGGGCCCTTCTGAGAAAGTGGACCCTATGTGATTGCATAGGACTCAGGCCCATGGAGCTGCCTCTGGTTTTAAGATCAAAGATGGAAAGGGAATTTATGACTATAAATGAGAGTAGCCTCGAGACCACTGACATGCCTGGATACATATATGAGGAAAGTAAAGCCAAGAGGCCAGTTCCTATGGGTTTACCAAAAGTGGAAGGGAAAGAAAGTTAGCAGAGGACTGCTAGGCCCACCTCAAAGTGAGGCGTTGCTCGGGAGTATTTACTACATTGAAGCAAGAGAGCATTATCACCTGAACTTCCCTACCTCCTAAGCATAGTAACATAGATCGTTAGTAAAACATAATCCTAGGAATGGATCAAATGTTAAAGAATCAGTTTAGATATTCTTCAACCCTTGGAAAGGAGCTACAGGCTTACTCATTATAAAGTACAAATGAACTCAAGTTTTGGGTCTAATTAGACCCCAAATTATAGGAATAATTTTCCTATATTCTCATTTACAGGTAATTGGCCTAACACACAGTAACTCCTCTAGAATGAATGAGGTAATTCAATCACATGGTGTTAGTATTAAATCAGAAACAATGGTGTTCATTTTTGTGCCTTCTTCTAATATCAGGAACAAGGCAAGGATGCCCACTCTTATCACTTCTATTCAACATAATACTGGAAGTCCTAGTCAGAGCAAATATACGGGAAAAAGGAATAAAAGGCATCCAAATTGGAAAGGAAGAAGTAAAATTGTCTTTTGTTTTAAATGACATGATCTTATACATAGAAAATCCTAAAGACTCCTTTAAAAAAAAACAGAATAAACAAATTCAGTATTTATTTCAAATTCAAGCTGCAGAATACAAAATCAACATACAAAAATCGGTTACACTCTATAAACTAATAATAAACTACCTGAAAAGAAAATTATGAATATAACCTATTAGCAATAGCACCAAAAAGAATAAAATACCTAGGAATAAACTTAACTAAGAAGGTAAAAGATGTGTATGCTGAAAACTACAAATATTGATGAAAAAAATTAAACAAGATACAAACATATGGAAAGATATCCTATGTTCGTGGGTTAGAAAATTTAATATTGTTGAAATGTCAATACAACCCAAAGTGATCTACAGATTCAATGCAATTCCTATCAATTCCCAATGGCATTTTTAAAAACACTGTTTTTCCCCCCACGCTCTGAGAGTACTATAGAATATGTCACATTGACTCAAAATCAGTTCCTGGATTATAACAAGAAATAATAATAAAAGCCCTTTCCTCTTCATTCACAAAACACTTTGGATTGCTGAAAAACATTTAGTTGTCTTAGGCTAACAAGGTCCTCTTATTCTTCAGCTTCATAACCAAGCAGAATGTTTTCATAGGATCACAAATAGAGTTATCTTTTTCTCTCTTCCTCCCTCCCTCTTTTCCTTCCTCTTTTTATCTCTTTCTTTCTTAATGATTTATTATTTTCAAAATTTTGCATTGTGTCCGTGTTTTCCAAAATCTGCCTATGGAACTCAAATTCATTCACTGATAAATGTTTATTAGACACTGTATTAGATTCCTAGGGCTACTGTTAACAAAGTACCACAACTTGGGTGACATAAAACAACAGCAACTTACTGTATCATAGTTATGGAGGCTAGAAATCTGAAATAAGGTGTTGGCAGACCAGTATTCTTGTGAAAACCTGTAGTGGAATATTTCTGTATTTCTTCCTAGCTTCTGGTAGTTTGTTGGCAATCTTTGTCCTTTTTCTTTTTTTTTTGGCTTGTAGAACTATCACTCTAATCCTTTGTCTTTACATGGCATTCTCTGTGGCTCTTCACAACATTTTCCCCCTGTGTGTCCATCTCTCTGTCCAAGTTTCCCCTTTTTATATGCACATCAGGCCTACGGAATTCAGGAATTCAACGTCATTTTAATGAGGTCACATTCTGAGGTACTGGGGGCCATGACTTAATTATCTTTTGTGTGAGGACACATTCCAACTGATAATAAGCACCAATTATGTTCCAGATACTTTTCTAATGTCAGACATAGAGTGGTGAAAACACAGAATCACTGATATTTAAGGAGTTTCATTCTAAAGGAGGACGTATGAGTAAATAAATACAAAAAGAAGTTATATGATATCAGGTAGTACTGAGTTATAAATAAACACATAAATCAGAAAAGAGCATAGGGAGTGTGATCAGAGATATTTTGTATGAGTTTTAGGAAAGGATTCTCCAAATGTCACCAAAGACGTGACATTTTAAAAGGAATTCAAAAAAATGAGGGACTAGCCATCCAAGTACCAGGTAGAAGAGTACTCTAGGCACAGAACATATCACGTGCAAACACCTTGAAATTGGAGAGTACCTGGCATGACTGAGGAACAGCAAGTAGCCCAAGTGTGGTTGGCAGAGGAAGCCAGTAAAAGAATGGTAGCAAATGGGGATCACAAATGCCAATAAGATGGCCAGAGAAGTATATGAAAATGTTCCTAGATATAAGAAGAATGTATGACAAAATTAAACTTACATGTATACCTGTGTAACTTCCTGTTTTAATTCAACTCTATTAAACTCACTTGTCAATATAACTTCTGTTCTTGCCACTCTGTGTTTACTATTTAAAATACCTCCAACATTTTATTTCCCTAATATGCTTCGCTTGCCTTAACCTAGTACAATTATTTCAATAATTCAATTTTTCTTTGAATTGTAGTAAATAATGTTTTCTTTTTTTTTCTATTTCTCTACCTTTGATAACATTTCCTACTTTTTCTTTTCAAATTTGAGCATCCCTTCAAATTTCAGTCTGATGTACTGGCCTTTATTTCTTTATACTCAGTTCAATGGAAAGCTCATCAAATCATATTATTATTATTATTTTTTTTTTTTTGCGGTATGCGGGCCTCTCACTGTTGTGGCCTCTCCCGTTGCGGAGCACAGGCTCCGGACATGCAGGCTCAGCGGCCATGGCTCACGGGCCCAGCCGCTCCGCGGCATGTGGGATCTTCCCAGACCGGGGCACGAACCCGTCTCCCCTGCATCGGCAGGCGGACTCTCAACCACTGCACCACCAGGGAAGCCCCATATTATTTTAATATCTACTTTTATGCATAAAGTTCTGGATTTTAAATTTTAAAAACTCAAGGTCTCCTTTATACCTACTTATAATTCCCGCTATTGGAATAATTCACTTAGATACCCTAACATAAATTCAAACTCAAGTTGCAAAGGCCCATCTTCTTCAAAAGAAAATTTAGATTTACTTCCCTAGTGATATTCCCATTTATTTCTTAGATGCTATTATTCAGTCTCACCTACTTGCTATTCATCCATGTCACTTTGATTTTTCCTTGTTCCCCTTTATTCCTTTTCTCATCAAATCTTATTAATTTCTTTATTCAAAGTACTTCTCTATCATATAAAACTTCCTATCAATTGATGCAGTCGCTCACAGAAACTGAATAATATAACTTTGCATGTGGATTATCTCAATAACTCTATGAAGGCTGACATTATTTTTACTTTAGATAGAAATAATACCTTTTTATGTATCTATATAGTAGATAACTTACTCAAAGTTGCAGGAACCTCTAGTGGAACTTAAGTACCATTCAAACCCAGAGTTCTTTCCTAGATACGTTCTGCCTATATCAAACCCAACTACTAAATTAAAGGGTAGTTAATAACAGGAGGGCTGACTTCCTCTCTGACTAATATTTGTGGTAGAGTTTAGATGCAGGAAATAAATGACCTTTTTAACAATACCATGTCAAGCTGTTCCTTTTACTCCATTTGATCTTTGTAAGGTCAGTAATGGTATGCCTTTTTGTACCTTATTTTAGTAACTTGGATATTCCCTCATTTTGTTCTTAATCTAGCTTCTAGATACTGATTTATCAATTTCCTTTTTGTCTTTCTGAATAACCAAACTTTGGGTTATTGATTTTTTTCTACTGCGTTTTTAACAGCTTTATTGAAAGATAATTGACACACCATACATTCACACATTTACAGTGTAAATTCAAGATATTTTTGCACTATATTCACAGAGTTGTACAATGACAATCAAAAACATTTTCACTGTAGCAAAAAGAAATGCCAGATCTTCAGCTATCACCTCCCAATTTTCCCTGCCTCCCCCAGCCCTAGGTAACCCCAATCTACTTTCTCTATACATAGATTTTGCCCATTCTGGACAATTCATATAAATGGAATCACATGGTACATGTGCTTTTGTGACTAACTTCTTTCACTTAGCATAATATTTTCAAGATTCATCCATACTGTAGTGTATATCAGTACTTCATTCATTTTGTATGTTATTTAAAATATTAAGTATGCATTAATTCTCTTAGATACAAGCTGAAGGACTGAGATTACAGAAAGTATGACTTACCCAGTGTCAAAGAGTAAACGGTAAATGGTGAAACTGGGTTATGAAACTAAGACTGTCCCAAGTTTATTCTACTTGCCTGAGTTGCTTAAGCATAATGATGGTAAAGATTATTCTTATAATACTCCTTGAAGAAATTATTTTTACATTCCATTTTATACCTGATTAGACCAAGACACAGGGAGGTAAAGTACCTTGCCCAAAGTCAGACAACTGGATAGTAGAGAATTAGACTGACTCCAGAGCCCCAGCTCACTCAAAACCCAACTTTGTTGCTCAGGACACAGTGGCAGAAGAAACTAACTTTTACTGAAAAGCCAAAGAGGCATTCAGTTTGGAGAGAAAAAGTAATATGCATGCAACAAAGAAAGAAAATTTAAAAAGGGGGTTGGAAGTCAGGAGTTAATAACTGAATGTAGGAGGGAGTACGCTCTTGTTTAAAAATTAAAGCATGATCCTATGGTAAGGAGACCACATTCAACCCCATTTCAAAGATTTGCATGAAAGAAGAGAGAAATTCCCAAGTCCCTTGTAGCAGCATGACTTTATGACTCTGTGAGCATCATCTCTACTTTTTGAGAATATACAATCATTTCATAATTTTTATTTTCTTGAAATCTATATTTTCTGTCTCAGCTTCAGATAAATGATCTCACTGAGTTATTTGCATAAGAACAACAAGGAATGAACAGATGGCTGTTTGACTAAGTATCTATTGTCTTATGAATATAGACATAATTCATCATTATGTATGGCCTCTTACAGAAGCTACAAAACAATACAAATTCAAAAGAAAAACACAGTCCCTGAATACAACATAGGTGTTAAAATTACTGAATTAGATCCAATAGATATTTAAAGTTGGATAGATATTCTAAGAAGATACTGAGGAAAACTGCAAGATGCAGAAATATATGTATAATGTGATATTCATGTAAATTGGAACAATTCACCGAAAAATAATTGCCTGTGAATGAACATGTGTGGAACAAAGGCATAAAACATGAATGGAAAAGATATACTCTACTGTCAGATTCTTAAGTCACATCTAGAAAAGGTCTCTGAGGAGGTATAAAGAAAACAAACTCTAAATGTATTATTTTATCTCTTAAAGAAAATATCTTGAGTAAACATGGTAAAAAAATTGAAATGTGTTAGTATTTTGATAAAAAATATATGTTAGTTAAAAGGTCTATCACTGGATACAGTGATTTAACTCCTGGGAATTTATACCATAAAAATAAAAGTGTCAATGCAACAATACTGAAATGACTCAATATGTCATATCAATACCATGTAATCAATTTTTAAAATATCAGATGGCCTTGGAATGATTTCCATGAGAAATCATGATTTCCATATTAAGGAAAAAAAGCCAAAGTCAGAGAAGTAGGTACATATTTTCTGTAAAACTATCATGGCAAAAAATACCTGTGTAAGAAAATGTGTAAAGGATTAAATTAACACAGAGCACAAGGGGTGGGGTGTGTGTTTAAATAGATTATTTAAGACACCCAGGAAACAAGAGGGAGTCATAATTCAGACCTCAACTATTAACTGCAATTTTACACCTCCCCTGTTTTTTTTCTTATGGGGTCTAACTGAGGTGAGATACCAGAACTGAAAAAAAATTTTTAAAAAAGAAATCTTCAAAAATGACACATATTGGGCTTCCCTGGTGGCGCAATGGTTGAGAGTCCGCCTGTCGATGCAGGGGACACGGGTTCGTGCCCCAGTCCAGGAAGATCCCACATGCCGTGGAGCGGCTGGGCCCGTGAGCCATGGCCGCTGAGCCTGTGCGTCCAGAGCCTGTGTTCCGCAACAGGAGAGGCCACAACAGTGAGAGGCCCGCGTACCGCAAAAATAATAATAATAATAAAAAAATAATTTAAAAAAAGACACATATTGAAGACATGTATCATTTGTTAACTTCCAAGTTGATTATTTATACCAATGTCTTTTATTTAAAAAGAGAGGCTTGTAAAGTAAATCTAAATGTGTGTTAGCTAATCAAAATGAACATAGACTCACTTCATATTATAGTGTCTCTGCAAAAATTAATCTAAGACGTATACAGCAACTAATGTACATTAATAATAGTAATAATAATAATGAGAAGGAGGAAGAGGAGAAGAAGACAATGTTTCATATCAGAAATTCAAGCCAGTAGACAGCAGAGCCCAAATCAAAGAGTAGAGTCCTGACATTTTATCTGGCCATTACAAATACAGGACAGTGAGGATGAAGGAGAACAGGTGTGCAGCAAGCGGAAAACGATGTGATGTATGACCGTGGTGCCAACCAGTGCATGATACCCCAGGAAGACACGTAGCAGGCTGTTCTGCAGGTGCGTTCACTTGGCCCATAGAAATTTTCCATGTGGACGACAAAGAGAAACCATTCCTACCTGGAAAGGGGGAGAGGAGGAATGCATTTGCTTAGCTCACTCCCATTTCCTGTCTGCCACTGTTCAAAGTCCACTCCATAGGGAATTAACTCCTCTGCACTTCAGGGTTGCATCAAAAGCCTTCTTTAGTATAAGATATGGTATGTCAGATCTGGTACCCTGAATATGAAGCAAAGGGACAGCAGAGTGGGTGGAACCCAAAGGGAAAGAATAAGAACAAGTGTAAGAGCAGGAAGGGATAATTGAGGGAATCAGAGAAAGCACACAAAGACCCTGTCCACTACAACCAGCTTGAGTTAAAATACAGACTGCAGTTAACCTAGGAAAGAGTGATTAGAAACATTGCCTTTGGCAGACATAATTTATTTCCATAAAGTAATAACAAAATAAACATAGCCAATTTCATCTGGGACTATGAAATGTATTACTTAAAGAGTAAGAAAAACTCCTCAACAGAGAAAAGGGAATCTCTTAAATAGATCTGATGTAAAGAAGCCAAATGGTTATAACCTGTTTATTCAAAGTTTAACAGTGTATGCTAGTGAATTAAAGAGAACGTCTTCACTAAAAAAAAAAATCAGACTTAAGAATTTTTAAAAATGTATTTTAATATGAGACATGTAGTCTACTAATATTGGGTTGGCCAAAATGTTCATTCAGGTTTTTCCATAAGATGTTACTTTTTGGCCAACCCAATATTTTAAAAGAAAGTTTATTACCGAAAACAGATGACATTATTTCAGAACAAGAGGGCCTTGCTATCTCGATTCTGTGGTACTTCATTTTACCACACCAGCTAAAGTGGGCTTAAAGTATGATTCAGTTTAATTCTCTCTGGATTATACTATGCTTTGCAACATTTTTTAGGCAGAATAATAGCATGTTCAAAGACCTCATGGCTAGGAAGAAGTTGACACATTCAAGAACAGAAATAAAACAGTATGGCCTGATAATATATAGACTCTATTACTGGCTTTGGTTATTACTTTAAGTTTAAGAGAGAAGCTAATAAAATATATATATGACAAAGACTATTGGCTGCTATGTCTATTAGAGCGTGCTAAGAGTGGAAGCTTGGAGATGATTCCAAAGAACTACCTCCCGGGCTTCCCTGGTGGCGCAGTGGTTGAGAGTCCGCCTGCCGATGCAGGGGACACGGGTTCGTGCCCCGGTCCGGGAAGATCCCACATGCCGCGGAGTGGCTGGGCCCGTGAGCCATGGCCGCTGAGCCTGGGCGTCCGGAGACTGTTGCTCCTCAACAGGAGAGACCACAACAGTGAGAGGCCCGCGTACCGCAAAAAAACCCACAACTACCTCCCAAGAATCTGTGCCACAGCAGGAGGTAGCCCTCATCCAAATGAGTGGTTGATGTGGAGATGCAAAGGCAGCATCACGTTTCCGTAAGTCAGTACAATTCTGAAGGGCCATTCCAACGTCATATTCCCCCTGAGATTAGTTGAAGACTTTGTGGCATACACTTCACAATTATATTTTTCCTGGGCCACATCCCAATTTTTTCCTTCCCTGACAGGTATTATTCTAGAAACACTTGCGATCACATGTACATGCACACACCATTGTAGAGTCCATTTCCAGGAAACAGATAAAAGTCATAGATTTTGTTCAATTTCAATAAATAAACTAAATACACATTTCTTCACCAGTCCTATCTAAGGCCACTACTATAAAACAAAATCTCCTGGGAATTTGATGATTCTAAGCATAGATTATTTGCCTTTGACAGGAAACCCAGATGTTTGCTAGGTTTTATTTCCAAATTCCTGGGGGAAGGGAGGATAAATTTTTTCGAGGAAAATCTCATTTCTAGATCTATTCATCAAGAAGAGACACGTATCATTAGAATGTGTTCATTTTATGCACTGATGATACTCAGTATAAGCACATATCAATGGTCCTTTTGCAATAATGCAAATTTCACTGAAAAATTCATGCATATGATATAATATATGCCCATTTTGAAAATAAGTAATTTGCTACTTTATATTTTATGATGGCAGCCTGAACCAAGTTAAGCATAGGAAATGTGTTCTGATTATATTCCTAATATCTGTTATCTGCAGCGAAGATCTGCAGTGAAGCACTGAAAAGATCCAAATGTGATTATTAGGTTGGTAGAAGTTTAATACTTTTTTTTCAGTAAGATTAACATGTAAAATTCAGTGGAGCTTCACGTGACATGAGATTTATGTGTGTCTCTCTTAAATAGCTTAAAATTTTACCTTTTCAATCAGGTACCTATGTCATAAATCTTTTTCAACATTCTGATGAAGGTCAACAGAAAGCTTTCTATTCAAGCTCATTCCATTTCTCTCTTTGCTAACTGTCTTTTGATTCCCTTTCACCTGGTCTTCCACTCTCTTAGCCGTCTCTTAACTGGTCCTTTATTCTCTTCAGCTTTCTATCTCTCTCACAGCTGCTGAATTGACTTTCCTTACTTATAGCTCTTATTATGTTTAGTTTCTGCTCAGAAACCTTCATAACTGCTATTGTCCAATAGAGTCAATATAGAGTCAAAACTAAAAAGTTTAGCTTTCAAAACCTTAGGGATTTGGCTCCAGTCTACTTTCCAGTCTTGTCTCTCACTGACATATGAAACCCTGCATATCAGCTCCAACTCAAATCTTACTTTTACCCAAAAAATTTCCTTAATTACATCAGACTTAGCTCCTATAAACTCAATCTCTAATGAGTTATCGCTCCCTTTGGACAATCACTTCACTGCACACAGCATCAAAGGTTACTCATATACATTATTTCTGAAACTTCAAAGGCCATAAACAGGGAGAAACTTATTTTAAAGCTGATTTTGTCCTTTTTCACTATCCGGATTGTTGGAGAAGGAAGAGAGGGACCCCAGGGACTCCTCCTAAGTGTTGCAAAGAAACTGAACACAATAATTTAATTTGGCATGTTTTGTTATGCAAAAATAATAAACTAAAATCCTGGGCTTTCAGGGGTAAAGAACTTCTAGTCAATGGAGAACTAAACTGCTGAACATAACAAGTTTGTCTGTTTTTAAATAGTCATGGTGTTGGGGAGGGTGATAATTATGATGATGACTGTGATGACCAGAATATCTATAGGAGCTTTGAGCCTGGCTGGACGCTCGAGCCAGATACATGATCAGGGACATTCCCATTCAAACAAAGGAATATTTCCCTCAACAGAGCAGCAGACTGGAAGTGAAGAGGTTAAGAAGTAATAAGACAAGTATGGACTCCTTACTCTGTAAAGGAACATGCCACATGGTCTTGAGAACCAGTGATTTCTGATATCCAATTTTACATCTACATTTTCTGTATTTTAATAAATTAACTTGGCAGAGGACAATTTCCTGTGACTCTAACAGTATTTAAGCTTTGAGGTTGCTTAAGCACGTGGACCTGCTCCGATAGGCCTTAGTAACGTGTTCATATGGTCATCTTTGTAAGATGACCATGAGTAAAATTTTGAAAAAAAAAAAGCAATGTTAAGATAATTTTAATATAATTAAATCTCTTTCTCTTTCAATTCCAACTTCCTCTGTATCATATTTCTCATCCTATTAGTTGATTATAGAGTAGCCACAGGTATTTTGGGAATCCAATTGAGGAAAAGTTGAGTTTAGAGTTGGAGTGTTCATTTAATTTGGGTTAAAGGGAGTGTATTTTATAGTTAGCCATAATTTTAACATATAGTTATATAAGAATATGTTTAACATGCCACTGAACTAAGGTAGCTCCGCTGATCTCCAGGGATGTTTGGAAGTCTAACACTGAACCTAGGCCAAGATAGAGATGAAATACGTTAGCTAATGAATTTTAACCTGATGTTGAAAATGCAAAATTTCCTTGGAAGTACCCTGTACTAGCTTGTCTACATTGTTTATCATATATATGTACTTACACAGCCTGGATTTAACTACATGACCAGCAGGATATAAGAGCCCCTTAAGCGAACTCATACATTGATTCCCCTGAAAGCATGGTGTCTTCTACATACCTTGGCTGTTCATAATCTAAAAACAATGTATGTCTTATGAGACCCATAAAGGACACTTAGGGACTATGCCTGGACATCTTAGAACTGCTATATTATTGCCTGTACACTTTCTCCTGCTAGTACCTTTTACCTTTATTAAATCCTCACATGTCTAGGCCCTATGGAGTCCCATGAATACTTTCAATCATTTAACTCTGTGTCATAACTTGTTACTTAGTTATGACAGGACATATATGAATTGGAATAACATATGATAGTATTATAACCAACCATTATGTTGTGACTTCTCTTTGTTAAAGAAAAGTGCAGGGCCAGAGGTACTGCAGTACCAGAGTGCCCTACATCCTCTGTGTTTAGCACTGAGTGTGAGTAGTAAAGACAATACAAGATTTGAAAATTACAGAGCAAAACACTACCCTATGTAAACTCTTACAGTCATCAGACTTGTAAAATTTAAGGTGGAAAATTTGGTTCTCATCAATGCTTAATTGAAAAGGTGCTTCATTCTTGTCAGGTATACTCTTGATAATTCATATATACAATTACATACGAATCATATCATTTTTGATAAAATGTATCAGAGTATTTGTATTTGCGGAGGGAAAACTTTCAGAAGTACTGCAGAGGGTAAATATATCTATGGATGATTTTGCATTTCTATGAATTCCAACTCTCAATGGCAGAAGTTCATTTTCATCAACTTAGAGAGATTAAAGACTAAAACATCTATCCTGTGTGTGTATAATATATAAATTATTGTATATAATATACAAATTATTAAATTACATATTACATAGAAATATATATGTAAAACATGTACATATTTGATTTGTGCATGGTCATCTTAAGAGACAAAGAGAAAACATTTGTCAAAATACAGCATACTTTTTGTTGATTAAAACACTCAAAAATTAGGAATAATAGGGAACTTCCTTAACCTGAAAAAGGGCATTTATGAAAAACACAGCTAACGTCATACTTAATGGTGAAAGACTGAATACAGCCCCCTGCCCCTAGGATTAAGAGCAAGGCAAAGGTGTCTGCTCCCATCACTTCTATTCGACAATATACTAGAAATTCTTTCAGGGCAATTAGGCAGGAAAAAAGCAATAAAGAAATAAAGGCATCCAGATTGGAAAGGAAGGAACACAATTATCTCCATTCACGATGGCACGATATTTTTTGAGGGAAATCTTAAGAAATACAGACACACAAACTAGACCTTTTAAATTTCAGTACACTGCTTACCATGATACAAGATAAATATGCTAAATTGAATTTCTATATGCTAGCAATTAAAAATAATTGAAATTAAAAATTCCATTTTCTATAGCATTAAAAAGAACAAATATTTAAGAATAAATTTAATTAAGGGAGACACTGAAAATAATAAAATACTGTTGAAATAAATTCATCTTTGTTTACTCCAGTCTTTTATCTATGAATGTTTTAATGAGTGTACAATGAAGTGGAATCTAGTAGCTAATTTTCCCCTACTCTTTCCATTTTATAGTCATTTTGCATGACTGTTGTGAAATAAGAATAAGATTAAAACACTGACTAATTCTAAGTTAACGTTATTAGAAACTAAAGATCACCACTGTAATTAAGGAAAATCTGAAAGAGGAAATTATCTTACTGAATTAATCAACTAGTTACTACATTTCCCAGAAAAATTCTAAAGAGTTAAAGGGTTAACGATTTCTGCAATCCTTGTATGACCAAAAATAACATGCCTTGATCCTAAGCCAAACATTTTTCTTTCCAAATGTGAAATTGCAGAACACAGTTTCCCAGTTTTCCTTACTCTTATGCATCTCCTTGTGAAAACAGGTCAATTATAACTAACCTCAGGGACATATTTCCCTTTGGCCCATATCACATTTCTGTTTCTTAGTATTCTTTTCTCATGATCATTCTAATGCTTGTAACATATAAAATATCTGCTTACTGCCAGAAGTCAAGATACCCTCACTTTGAACTATCCTCCTACTCAAGCAGCCGTAAAGCTTTACCTTTTTCATCTGTTTTCTAATGGTTTTACTTTAGGACTTTCAATAAAGAGAATGGTAGAGTATATCCTTTCATTCTGATGATCACAAAAGTCAAAAACAATTTTGGAATTCAGCCAGTGAGGGTGAAGGTCTTTTTAAGGTTAAATCTGTAAATGTTTACTATTTTCTTGTTGCTGTGAGAGTTAATCTTAACTAAAGAGTTTTATTTATTACTCAACATAGAAAAATTTAATGTATATCATGAGGTTTATAATGAAGTGACACTAGTCAAACATTTCTGCTATAGGAAACTGTATCCTTGATCTGGCTACATAATGTTTGTTTCAGGAAGATGTACTTTTACCTTTATGCTGTAAACACATTCATCATATTTCTTAAAATTTACCCAACAGTAGCATGTGACCTATCATATAATTGGTCTACTGCTACATCTTTGCCCTCTTACCAGTCAGAAAACATTTCTCTTTTTTTTTTTTTTTTGCTTTACATTCTTCCCAGAGAATACTAGAATTTGAGTCCTTCTAGTACATTCCAGTCCAAACACTGAAACTCCATGTTTGCATGAAAACAGCAGCAGACCAACCAACATTAAGGGTTTTTTAATTTAATTTTATTTTTTTTAATGCTTTATAGGGGTTAGGACTTTGATGGACTAGGTAGCCTCAGGTGCCACTGAAACTTTGATCTGCAATCCCTCTAATTATTATTTTATTATTATTATTTGCTACATTTAGTGTTTATATTCTAACAAGTGTCTGCACCTCCCCAGTTAAGAACACTATTATTAAGAACACAGAGAGTGGTCGTGGTGATGAGGCTAGTGGTAGTTGTGGTCTAGAAAGTTGATTCTCTATTATGTCTGCACATCAGAATTATCTAGGGTAGTTTTTAGACTCAAATTTTGATTGCATCAGACACGGCTTATTCTATGTGTCTCAGTTAAGGCTTAGGAATTTATTTGTTTTAAAACATCCATGGGAATTTTTGTGAAGCAAGTATATGAACTAGCATTTAGGAACATATTGTCTAGATCTCACTAAACCAGGAGTCTCTGATTAACTTACTAAGTACATTTTAGCACATTTTATTGTATACTTTTCAAAAGAATTGTGTACTCTGGGACTTCCCTGGTGGCACAGTGGTTAAGAATCCGCCTGCCAATGCAGGGAACACGGGTTCAAGCCCTGGTCCGGGAAGATCCCACATGCCAGGGAGCAACTAAGCCCGTGCGTCGCAGCTACTGAGCCTGTACTCTAGAGCCCGCAAGCCACAACTACTGAGCCCACGTGCCACAACTACTGAAGCCCACACACCTAGAGCCCGTACCCCGCGACAAGAGAAGCCACTGCAATGAGAAGCCCGCGCACCACAACGAAGAGTAGCCCCTGCTCGCTGCAACTAGAGAAAGCCCGCATGCAGCAGTGAAGACCCAATGCAGCCAAAAATATAAATAAATAAATAAGTAAATAAATTTATTACAAAAAAAACATTGTGTACTCTGCTCATTAAAAGTTGAAATTCACTTAGAGCCTTTACTATGAAATACTTTCTAGCTAATCATGAGTGTAATAAAAGAAAGACTAAAAACAAGGACTGCATCATCCTTTGGGTATTTTTTTTTTTTTTTTACAACTTTTATGAATGAACTGGTCTTTTTCAGGACCAAGTTATAAAGTCAATATTAATCAATATTAAAAGTAAAAGTGATGATATAATTTTTAAAATAATGTCCA
Source organism: Grampus griseus (assembly GCF_964374135.1). NCBI lineage: Eukaryota > Metazoa > Chordata > Mammalia > Artiodactyla > Delphinidae > Grampus > Grampus griseus. The sequence goes on from NC_139002.1 coordinate 78,794,645, forward strand.
CCCAGAATAATTTATACATCAGCAATGCAGTCCAGAGAGATTATATGACTTTTCCAAAGTCACAGACCTTCATGGCTTAAGAATCAGAATTTAAACTCTTTTGAATTTCAGTTCAACACATCTCTTATTATACCATACTGTTTATTATACAATTTAAAAAATTATGGGATTTATTTCTTGAGATTTTTCTGTGATATCAAAAAATCTAGTAATTCCTTTCAAAATATAATTGTCATGAATATCCTATCCAAAAGAAACAGAACAGTTTGGGTATTCAACGAATCTGTAATAACTCAAGATTTCAACCTTCACTATTTAGTTAAGTAAGTTTCCTTCCAAACTCCCTCCTGACACAGTGTCCTCAGGCCCATCAACCCTATACTTTAAAGCTCCAGCATAATTTATTAACATTACTATGGAGTAACTGAACATTATCTTATGTCATTCTTATCCCTTCAGAAATGACTTGCCATTTTTAGCAAGTATTTATAAGAAATATAAGTTTCTCAAAAGTGGTTCATTCTGTCAAAAGTATACTTCTTTTGCCTTTTATAGCCTTTTTAAACTTTACTGAGTAGTACCAAAAAGAATAATTCACACAATTACCATGCTATAGTTTCAAGAAATGGCAAAATGCTTCAGTGATCCATAAATATCATGTTGATAGAAATTTCTAATATTTGTTCCTAGAGTCATCTTGTGAAACTGTATTTTCATAGTAAAAGTTCTCTAGACTAGAAATTCTGACAAATGATTGCTTCTTCTCTACGTAGCATCATAAGTCACAGAGATGCTCATGGCACTTGGTAACTGACAATATTTGAAAACAGTTTGCATACACTTGGCATTTATAGTAGGCAAACCGCCCTCTGTGTATTGTATTGATATCTGGGACTGTTCCTAAAAAAGGTAATTTCATATTTTTTCTCGACATATTACTTTTAATATTCCTTGGAAAATTAGAACCTGGTCAATAGTAATTACATTTTACCTAGGTCACACTAAATGGAGTGTTTATAGCTAATGGAGTGTTTGCAGCTTGGAACAGATGGAACAGATCTAACAAATATTTCACCGGAAGAAAATAAATTGACCCTACATGGGCTCAAGAGACACAAGGGGAATTTCAGGGAGTTGGTTCGTGTATGTGAACAAAACACATTTATATATATATGACTTTTATAACTTATGAAGATATATATATATATCCTATTGCTAGTATTATTAAATAGCAAAAGAAATTTATTTTATGAGAAAAGTAGTTGTTTGGGAAACGGTCAGTATTTATTTTCAACCACTTTAGACAGCAAATCTTGAAGGTATAAGTTGACCCATGTACTGGAAATCTTCTGTTGGTCTCTCCAAATAAACACTAACCATTTTTTTTTCTCTATTCTGTGTCTAAGGTAGTGAACAATATGAAAATATCAGTGACTTCCTGGCTTCTGGTTTCTGTTTGGGTTTGACCAATGGAGAATGCTAATAATGGAAAAGAGAGAAAAGAAATAAGGCTAGTGTATTTGTTTCCCCAGGTTCCTTCCTGCAGGGCTGCCTGGGAAAGCTTGATCAAAGCTTGATCATCCTTTGAGCAAAGATCATAGAACCTTTCAGATGGTTTTCTCCACAAAGATCTGTCTCCGTGTTCAGATAATTGCTGCCAGCCTTTAGCCATAGGGGTGGTGACCATGACCTGCTGTTAGGATCCACTTTGTACTTCACTGTTGCTTGTAGCTTATCTACAACCTATCCACCCCTGTATAAGTTGTTCCTTTATCATGCATTGGCCACAAATTACCCAAATTTGAGTATGCCATCTGTTTTTTGCCATGAAAGTGAATGATACAAGCTATGTTCTTTGCTTTGTTTAATCCCTAAGTGGCTCTCATCATGTTACCCATTTTCCTGCCCTTCCCTCCCATAACTGTTCCTCCTCTAATTCTCCCTGTCTTATTGCTCAGTTATGCACACAATATCAAAGTCTGAAACTGGTGTCATCCTAGATTTTTCTATCCCTTTCTCTTCCGTCTAATACTTATGATCGATTGAGCATTTTTTTCCTTATGGAGATTCCTCATCTTGGAACATCTTTTCTCCTTGCTTTCTTGGAAATTTTCCATTTTCATTTAAAATACAAACTCAGGTAAAATGTCTTCCAGTGAGTTGACCCTGAAATAGTCACCCATGCCAAGTCTAACTATTGACCCCCATCCTGCTTCAGAACCCCACTCTTGCTTCTATTTGTTTTGGGTTGTATTTTATTTGTTTGCATAGCATGTTTCCTGAACCAGACACAGAGCTCCTTCAAGCAAAAAACATTTATTCATTCCCTATCTGAGAGGTTTATCAAAGTACTTGAGAAAGTATGAGTGCTTGATGAATGTTTATTAATGAAATTAGAGTTACTTTAGTATCTTTTTTTTTTTTTTTTGGCGGTACGCATGCCTCTCACTGCTGTGGCCTCTCCTGTTGCAGAGCACAGGCTCTGGACGCACAGGCTCAGCGGCCATGGCTCATGGGCCCAGCTGCTCCACGGCACGTGGGATCTTCCCGGACCGGGGCACAAACCCGTGTCCCCTGCATCGGCAGGCGGACTCTCAACCACTGCGCCACCAGGGAAGCCCTACTTTAGTATCTTGTTTGTTGTTTTTCATGCAACATACTCAAGATGTCAGAATTCACAGGCCCTAGCTTCGAAGGATGAGGATATGCACTTCTTACCTATGGGAAGTGGTCGGAAGGGGACAATGTTTACAAAAGAGACAAATGACAAAACATGGGGGTGAAGGCTTCTTCCAAACTCTCCAATTGTGACAAAATCTGAGTGCTATAAGTAATGCTATGAACAATTCTTATAGTAATAAGAACTGTATTCTTATAGTAATGCTATGAGCAAATCTCACCCTAACTTCAGCATTTCAACACCACTAAATCAGTTTAGTAAGTTTAGTCTCAAAATAAAATTCTGGTACTTCAAATGATGAGCTACCTTTATGAATAAGGTACACTCAACTCTATAGACAATATCTTGTCCAGGTGTTTTCACTGGGTCCTACTTTACATACTATTTTCCTCAAGTATTACAGGTTAAGTTGGTTTCATATTTTGACACCATGATTTAATTTGGCAACACACACTCTCCTTTGATGCTCTGTTCTGGCAGGCTCTACTTGCATGACATGCTCATGGGAAACACAACATCTTACATACAGATTTAACAGCCCTTTTGAGGTTTTTAAATAAATAGTTCTAAATTTTAAACAGTGCTCTATTTTTAACAACTAAAGCAAACAGTTTGCCTATGACACTTTGGCATTCCAGAGCCACAGGCCTATCTAAAACATTCAAAATCATCCTGTCTAAACAGGGGTAGCAATCATCTCTGACCATCTGCCCTGACCCTGCCCCATTTTAATACCCAGGACTATGCATTTTAATGTTGGCCTACAGATCATTTAATCCTTCTGTTTTTGTTCAATTAAGTTAAAATGAAACTAGCAAAGAGAAGGACTTTCTATAAGCTCCCTACTTCACAGTTCTGACCTGTGATATGAGATCAGAAGTAACTATTTAATATCTATAAATAATTTTTGAAAATGTTACAGTATCAAAAACTAAGAATGCTTATTCCAGAGCATATTTTTTCTTTTGTTATATGATCTCAAAGGAAACATTTCTCCTCACCACAGACAGCTTAAGTAGCAGTGTAATTTAAAATTATGTTTTATCACTTTTTTTCACATTAAAACTAACATAATTAGAAACTTCCTCATCTCCTGCATTCAGTGAAATGAATATGAGAATGATCAATTCAACACTTATTGGAACAGAGAGACATGCTTTCAACTAAACTCTACACACTATCTCCACAAACACACATACCTTACTTTGTAAGTTGAAATAAATTTTACTGGAGCTCTTATCTGATTTTTCTGTATGTTCTCATTTGAAAAACTTGATGAATTCAGTTATAAGCTTCTATTCCTATACTGACTTTTCCCAAGGCTCTTCTTCCCCAGTCCTCTCTTCAGCTTTACTCTTCATAAAATCTTGTTTTGAAAAAAAAAAATCTATAAAATATTCCAAACTTTTCTTGTTGATGACCCCAGGCTTTCAAAAGCATAATTCTCTTTTGCATTTTCCAGAAAACAAATGCAGATAGTCATTAATAAGTGTTCTTAAAGACTTCATGCATGACATCTATTATCTTTAAAATTCTAAAGAAAACACTTTTCTTCTAGGTCACAAAAAAATTCCAGGGATGAAAGCCAACAGGAGCAGCAAGAAGGTGGAGATTAGATAGATGGAGAGGTAGATAGAGATGATATAGGTACAGACATAGATGGATAGATACAGTATACATACACACACACACACACACACATACATTTCCATTATTTATTTCTGAAAGCCAAAAGGACTTTGAAAAAACAAGTATAGAGAGTATCACATCTAAGTATGATGCATTTAATGGACGTGTAAAAGGGAACAACTAACATTATTTGAAGGAACTCACCATTCCTTTTGATTTTAGCAACAAGCTAATTGAGTTTGCATCTAAAATGGGAGAAATGTCATAATTAACTCATGAAGCAAACACCAATTTCAAATTCAAAATGGTCATTTGCTAATGGAGCATTTAACAGAAAGCAACAACGATATTTTGGCTTTTACTGCCACTGATAACACATTGAAAATATCCTTTCGGTTGTTATTTTGTTAATATTATTATTTTAATCCAGGAAGCTCATCAAAGGGAGTAACTAAGAAAGATTACTGATTTTATGTTGGAAAGAAATGTAGGTAAAGCTTTCTGTCATTATCTCTGTGTGAACCATACTGTTACTAAACCATTCCTCTGATACTAATTAATCAAATAATTAGCTTAAAGTAAACATCATTTGATGCTCAAAATTTGAGATTCACGCAGATCTCCCTAAACTTTTTTTGGTTTTCTATCTAATCTTTACAAAACAGCAATCAAGGGAATAGGGAAGAAATTTGTTACACAACAATACAGTTTTATTTCAAGTATAATTTACAGTGAAAAGGTATCTTTAAGAAAATAGATATATAAGCATGTATGTATGTACCTGTATGTATATACACACACCAACATATATATTAGTATATATTGTCAATGTGTATCTCTTTATACAATGAAAATATCTTTCAAATTATGATAGGCCATAAATAAAACTAAGAGAACCAGATGGTGGCAAGCCTGCACTACACAAAATAATACAGAAAGTTTCTCAGGGAAATTATATAAGATGGAAACTCAGATCTTCAGGAATAAATGAAAAGTGCTGAAATGGTAAATATATGTGTAAATAAAAGTTTATTTTCTCTGTTAATTTATTTAAAATAACATGCAATTAATTAAAGGGCAATTTTGACATTGAATTGTGGGTTTTTATAGCATATGTAGCTGTAATGCATATAACAAATATGCTGCAAAGAACAGGGAGTGTATGAGTGGAACTATGCATTTTCAAGGATTTTACATTTAAGATAAGGTGGTACTGTATTAACTTTAAGTAGGTTTCCAAATTTTAAGGAAATATATTTTAGTTACTAGAACCACTAAAATAAAAAAATTAAGTAAAATAAAAGAATGCAAAGAGTTATGGCTAAAAAGTAAATAGAAAAACTAAAATTGAATTCTAAATAATATTTACTTACCCCAGAGAGGATAAGAATGGTGGAGATGTAAGTAAGGGTCAGATTTTGACAGATTTTCTGTGCACTGAAACAAGGTTGGAATTAGCATGAAGACCAGGGAGAGCCCCTGCAGGGTCTTGATCTTGGTTCAGGTTTGATTTGCCCTTAGAAGGATCACTCTGGGTCCCATGTGGAAAGTAGTTTAATAGAACATTTAGATGAGAGGAACAAAGACAAATGAGATCATTATTACAGAATCCAAGTAAATATCAGTAGAGTCTGAATTATGGCAATGGCAATAAATGAAAAAGAAAGAAGCAAGGTAAATAATTATGAAGCAAGCAGAACTCACTGGATTTAGTACTGACTGGATTTAGGAGTACTGATTGGATTTAGGATTTAGGAGACAGCAGAATCTGAAATAACTTTCAGCATCCTGATATAGGTGGCTCACCTAAATTATAAAATCCTGTAATAAAATTTGTGAACTTTAGTGAGAAAGAATGTTTTCCTGAGGAGCTATGTAAACATGCATATTCAGGGATTCCATTTTTATCTTGTGAAATTCTTGAAAATTCTGATTCAGGTTAAGGAATACTCTCCTAGAATTTTGAGATGACAATTATAGCCAATTTTCAAGTCCAATTTACAAATAGTTCCTGAACATGGAGTGTGATTCCAGGCTTGATTAAGCAATCATGGGATGGATTATTGCCTGCACTTTTTCAAAGACATACAACTATACTCACAGACTTTAGAACCCTGCCAAGAACATGGGTAAACAATGAAACCCTTAGGTAATTACAAAAGACAATAAGTAATTAAATGTCATAGTAAGTGACTGTAAATAATGAAATCTACTACTACACCTGGCATAAATGGCCAAAATACAAATGATGAGGATGGTCCTCTCCAAATATATTTTCCTGGCCTACAGTTACTGAGGTCAACAAAATCCATGAAAATACTTTCACAGTCTTAACACCATTTATAGGCTATTTCTTTTTTTAAGGAAACAATACAAATTTTCCGAGTATATAAATATTGATTCCACTTTGTTTTATTTTTGTTTTACTTTCCAAAACCTGCTAATTAGAAACAAACCCATGCCTACATTAAAATGAAGATTTATGTTTATCAATACCTGCTGTTTCTGAATGATATATCATCAAGATTTTATTTTTTTCATTTTTACTTTCAAATATAACAGGGCACTAATATTATTTAAAGAGTTGTTTTGTAGGTATTTCTGTGTATCACGTGGTAGCATTATAAATATGCACATCCTGTTAAAATTTAATAGGATAAATTAAACATATTAAAAATGGGTAACAGCATAATTAGTTTCGCTGGCAATCTAAATCGCATTCACAGAGAGACTTTTTCTTTTCTCTGTGAGTGCTGATGGGAATTTTGGTGTCAAACAAATGCCTGCTAGAATCAAAAAAGCATGTCAAAGCATAGACAGCAGAAGCAAGAAGTACTACAATTCTGCAGCCTGTGGAACAAAAACCACATTCACAGAAAGACAAAATGAAAAGGCAGAGGACTATGCACCAGATGAAGGAACAAGGTAAAACCCCAGAAAAACAATTAAAGGAAGTAGAGATAGGAAACTTTCCAGAAAAAAATTCAGAATAATGATAGTGAAGATGATCCAGGACCTCGGAAAAAGAATGGAGGCAAAGATCAAGAAGATGCAAGAAATGTTTAACAAAGACCTAGAAGAATTAAAGAGCAAACAACTAGAAGAATTAAAGAACAAACAAACAGAGATGAACAATACAGTAACTGAAATGAAAAATACACTAGAAGGAATCCATAGCAGAATGACTAAGGCCAAAGAACGGATAAGTGACCTGGAAGACAGAATGGTGGAATTGAATGCCACAGAATAGAATAAAGAAAAAAAAAAGGAAAAGAAATGAAGACAGTCTAAGAGACCTCTGGGACAACATTACATGCACCAACATTCACATTATAGGGGTCCCAGAAGGAGAAAAGAGAGAGAAAGGACCCGACAAAATATTTGAAGAGATTATAATCAAGAAGTTCCCTAACATGGGAAAGGAAACAGTCACCCAAGTCCAGGAAGTGCAGAGAGTCCCAAGCAGGATAAACCCAATGAGAAACATGCCGAGACACATGGTAATCAAATTGACAGAAAACAAAGACAAAGAAAAATTATTAAAAGCAACAAGGGAAAAAAGAAAAATAACATACAAGGGAACTCCCATAATGTTAACAGCTGATTTCTCAGCGGAAACTCTACAAGCCAGAAGGGAGTGGCACAATATATTTAAAGTGATGAAAGGGAAGAAACTACAACCAAGATTACTCTACCCAGCAAGGATCTCATTCACATTTGACAGAAAAATCAAAAGCTTTACAGACAAACAAAACCTAAGAGAATTCAGCACCACCAAACAAGCTCTACAAAAAATGCTAAAGGAACTTCTCTAAGTGGGAAACAGAGGAAAAGAAAAAGGACCTACAAAAACAAACCCATAACAATTAAGAAAATGTTTATAGGAACATACATATCAATAATCATCTTAAATGTGAATGGATTAAATGCTCCAACCCAAAGACATAGCTTGCTGAAAGGATACAAAAACAAGACCCATATATATGCTGTCTACAAGGGACCCACTTCAAACCTAGGGACACATACAGATGGAAAGTGAGGAGATGGAAAAAGATATTCCATGCAAATGGAAATCAAGAGAAAGCTGGAGTAGCAATATTCAAATCAGATAAAATACCCTTTAAAATAAAGAATGTTACAAGAGACAAGTAAGGACACTACATAATAATCAAGGGATCAATCCAAGAAAAAGATATAATAATTCTAAATATATATGCACCCAACATGGGAGCACCTCAATACAGAAGGCAACTGCTAACAGCTATAAAAGAGAAAATCAGCAGTATTGGGGTATTTCAAGACATCACTTACACCAACTGACAGATCATGCAGTCAGAAAATTAATAAGGAAACACGAGCTTTAAATGACACAATAGACCAGGTAGATTTAACTGTTATTTATAGGACATTCCACCTGAAAAGAGCAGATTACACTTTCTTCTCAAGTGCAGACGGAACATTCTCCAGGATAGATCACATCTTGGGTCACAAATCAAGCCTCGGTAAATCTGAGATAACTGAAACTATATCAAGCATCTTTTCTGACCACAACGCTATGAGATTAGAAATCAATTACGGGGAGAAAAAATGTAAAAACACAAACACTGGAGGCTAAACAATATGTTAGTAAATAACCAGAGATCACTGACAAAATCAGAGAGTAAATAAAAAAATACCTAGAGACAAATGACAATGAAAACATGAGGATCCAAACTTATGGGATGCAGCAAAAGCAGTTCTAAGAGGGAAGTTTATAGCAACACAATCCTACCTCAAGAAACAAGAAAAATCTCAAATAAACAATCTAACCTTACAACTAAAGGAACTAGAGAAAGAACAAACAAATCCAAAATTAGTAGAAGGAAAGAAATCATAAAGATCAGAGCAGAAATAAATGAAATAGAAACAAAGAAAACAATAGCAAAGATCAATAAAACTAAAACCTGGTTCTTTGAGAAGATAAACAAAATTGATACACCTTTAGCCATATCATCAGGAAAAAGAGGGAGAGGACTCAAATAAATAAAATTAGAAATGAAAAAGGAGAAGCTACAACAAACACCACAGAAATACAAAGCATCCTAAGAGACTACTACAAGCAGCTCTATGCCAATGAATTGGACAATCTGGAAGGAATGGACAAATTCTTAGAAAGGTATAACCCTACAAGAGTGAACCAGGAAGAAATAGAAAATATGAGCAGGCCAATCAGAAGTAACGAAATTGAAATGGTGATTAGAAATCTTCCAACAAACAAAAGTCCAGGACCAGCTGGCTTCACATGTGAATTCTATCAAACATTTAGAGAAGAGCTAACACCCATGCTTCTCAAATTCTTCCAGAAAACTGCAGAGGAAGGAACACACCCAAACTCATTCCATGAGATCAGCATCACCCTGATACCAAAACCAGACAGAGATACTACAAAAAAAGAAAGTTACATTCCAATATCACTGATGAATATAGATGAAAAATCCTCAACAGAATACTAGCAAACAGAATCCAACAACAGAGTAAAGAATTATACAGCATGATCAAGTGGTATTTATTTCAGGGATGCAAGGATTCTTCAAAATATGCAAATCAATCAATGTGATACACCATATTAACAAACGGAAGAATAAAAACCATATGATCATCTCAATAGATACAGAAAAAGCTTTTGACAAAATTCAACACCCATTTATGATAAAAACTCCCCAGAAAGTGTGCATAGACGGAACCTACCTCAACATAATAAAGGCCATATATGACAAACCCACAGCAAACATCATTCTCAATGGTGAAAAAAAGAAAGCAATTCCTCTATGATCAGGAACAACACAAGGATGTCCACTCTCACAACTATTATTCAACATACATCTGGAAGTTCTAGCCACAGCAATCAGAGAAGAAAAAGAAATAAAAGGAATAAAAATTGGAAAAGAAGAAGTAAAACTGTCACTGTTTTCAGATGACATGATACTATACATAGAAAATCCTCAAGATGCCACCAGAAAACTACTAGAGCGAATCAATGAATTTGGTAAAGTTGCAGCATACAAAATTAACGTACAGAAATCTCTGGTATTCCTATACACTAACAATGAAAGATCAGAGAGAGAAATTAAAGAAACAATCCCATTCACCATTGCAACAAAAAGAATAAAATACCAAGGAATAAACCTACCTAAGGAGGTAAAAGAACTATACTCAGAAAATTATAAGACATTGATGAAAGAAATTTAAGATGACACAAACAGACGGAGAGATATACCATGTTCTTGGATTACAAGAATGAACCTTGTAAAAATGACTAAATTACCCGAAGCAATCTACAGATTCGATGAAATCCCTATCAAATTACCAATGTCATTTTTTACAGAACTAGAACAAAAAATCTTAAAATTTGTATGGAGACACAAAAGACCCCGAATAGCCAAACCAATCTTGAGAAAGAAAAATGGAGGTGGAGGAATCGGACTCCCTGACTTCAGAGTATACTACAAAGCTACAGTAATCAAGACAATATGGTACTGGCACAAAAACCGAAATATGGATCAGTGGAACAGGATAGAAAGCCCAGAGATAAACCCATGCACCTACTGTCAACTAATCTATGATAAAGGAGACAAGGATATACAATGGAGAAAAGACAGTCTCTTCAATAAGTGGTGCTGGGAAAACTGGACAGCTACGTTTGAAAGAATGAAGTTAGAACACTCCCTAACACCATACAGCAAAATAAACTCAAAATGGATTAAAGACCTAAATCTAAGACCAGACACTAGAACACTCTTAGAAGAAAACATAGGAAGAACACTCTTTGACATAAATCACAGCAAGGTCTTTTTTTGACCCACCTCCTAGAGGAATGGAAATAAAAACAAAAATAAACAAATGGGACCTAATGAAATTTAAAATCTTTTGCACAGCAAAGGAAACTATAAACAAGATGAAAAGACAACCCTCAGAATAGGAGAAAATATTTACAAATGAATCAACAGACAGAGGATTAACCTCCAAAATATATAAACAGCTCATGCAACTCAATATTAAAAAGACAAACAACCCAATCCAAAAAAGGGCAGAAGACTTCAATAGACATTTCTCCAAAGATACACAGATGGCCAAGAGGCACATGAAAAGATGCTCAACATCACTGATTATTAGAGAAATGCAAATCAAAACTACAATGAGGTATCACCTCACACCAGTTAGAATAGGCATCATAAGAAAATCTACAAACGGCAAATACTGGAGAGGGTGTGGAGAAAAGGGAACCCTCTTGCACTGTTGGTGGGAATGTAAATTGGTACAGCCACTATGGAGAACAATATGAAGGTTCCTTAAAAAACTAAAAACAGAGTTCCCATATGACCCAGCAATCCCACTACTGAGCATATACCCAGAGAAAACCATAATTCAAAAAGACACATGCACCCTAGTGTTCATTGCAGCAGTATTTACAATAGCCAGGTCATGGAAGCAACCTAAGTGCCCATCGAGAGATGAATGGATAAAGAAGATGTGGTACATATATACAATGGAATATTACTCAGCCATAAAAAGGAATGAAATTGGGTCACTTGTAGAGACATGGATGGACCTAGAGACTGTCACACAGAGTGAAGTAAGTCAGAAAGAGAAAAACAAATACCATATATTAACATATGCATGTGGAATCTAGAAAAATGGTACAGATGAACCGGTTTGCAAGGCAGAAATAGAGACACAGATGTAGAGAACAAACGTATGGACACCAAGGGGGGAAAGTGGGGGGGGCATGGTGGTGGGATGAACTGGGAGATTGGGAATGACATGTATACACTAATATGTATAAAACAGGTAACTAATAAAAACCTGCTGTATAGTAAATTAATTAAATTAAATTTTAAGAAAAGAGCATTTCATCATTAGGATATTGTTATAGCTCCCTAGATAGCCAACTCATGTCTCATTAGAAAGTAAGTGTCAGCATTGATGATGAAGTTCACCTTGCCCAGGAATTGTCCTTTCTGACAAGAAGTTAAATGCTATGTGACAGAAGCCTCACTCAGATACAATTCAGGTAGATTTGAGGTTTCATGAAGCTCTGAACTCTACAGGTCATTGCTATGAAAGAGGTGCTACAGAGGTGCTGGATTACTGAGAGAAGTCCCTTAGTTCAACTACTAGGCAAAAGAAAGGACTGTTAGGGGCCCCAGATAGGACTTTTAGGGGCTAAGTTGTGCCTTAAAAAAATCATATCTTGAAGTCTATTTCCTAGTACGTCAGCATGCCACTATATTTGAAGATAAGACCTTTAAACAGGTAATTATGGCAAAATGAAGCTGGATGGTGGGTCCTAATCCAACATGACTGGTGTCTATATTAGAAGAGATTAGGACACAGACATGCACAGAGGAAAGACCATGTGAAGACAAAGAAAAGATGGTCATCTACAAGCTAAGGAGAGAGGTGCTCAGAGGAAACCAACCCTGCAGACACCTTGATCTCGGACTTCCAGCCTCTCTTGAGAAAATAAATTTTTGTTATTTAAACCACCCAGTCTGTGGTACTTTGTTATGGCATTCCTATCGAATTAATTCATGAGCATAAGCTCCAGCCCAAGTGCAACTTCATACTGTCATTTAACCAAGTCTTTATAGAGTGTGTCTGCCAAAACAGCAGAGACTTTATCCCTTGAATTACAGGAAATTTGGTGTGACTCATCTAACTAAAATCATATGTCAGTGTCCTTATACCTGTTTCTTTTGCCAACGCTGTCTAGGCAGTGACTTAATGCCACCTCTTTTTGACATTCTAAACAGGAAGAACAGTCATTCTTTGACTTTAATTACAATTAGCACAACTACAGTGTCTTTTATGCTCAAGGAATGATCCTGTATATCTTGGCAACCAAACCAGTCTTGAAATTTAAGAATGAATTGCAGTACTGTTCCAAAACTGTACTTTCATCAGAAAGCAAGTTCCCAAGAATATTAACCTCTTTTTGATGTATAAGCATACTGGAAAATATATCCTCTCATTATAATGACCAGGGGTTTTGAATCCCAAATTGAAATGCATGGTATGAAAAAGATTTTTTTAAAATACTAATTGTGTGTGAATTCAAATCGATGAAAAGTTTTACAACTGTGTAAACATTAAGTCCACTTTTTTTGGTCCATTTAATGAGCTGTCATTGCCATAAAGAGGAAAATCCTAGAAAATTAGAATAACAGAGAAAACTCGATATACATTTGTCATGCCTCTAGGGAGAAGCTTCCTAGCTCAGATATACTGTGAGAGTTTTAAATAAGAAAAAAAAACATGCTTGAAGAGAGTACAGAAAGCTCTCCCTCCAATTTATGATTGATTCATATGGACCAAGCAAGCCCCAAGCGTATCAGCTTCGGGCAAGGATGCAGGTTTTGACTAATGAAAAGGCCCAGCTGGTATAATACAGGACAACTTATAAATGTTTCCCCCCGTATAAAAACAGTCTGTGATCGATTTGCAAGTTGGGAAGAAGGAGCCATAGAGTCTTTTCAGAAGAGAAAGAGGAAGCAGTACCTCTCCTACTCCTTGATGTGGTATATGATCATGGTAGAGAGAATGTATAAGACAGGCAAATCTTCCAGAAAAGTTGTTCAGATGAGAGATCTTGAATCTACTCTTAATGAACAAGAGAAAAATAAATAAATAAATAATAAAAGGGAGCTGGGTTTCTCACAAGACCTACTTACAAGTCATTTATTTGAGACCGAGTTATTTAAAAAAAAGGAAGACTTTTAGCTGTGCAGTCTCACTAATATCCTTTAGGGGTCCTCAAGCGGAAAACCAACATTCTAGCTCAGAGTCAACTTTATGTAAGAACCCATGGGATACAGAAGAAAATCAGAGGGACAAGTACAATGCAAAGAGAACTTCACAGTATTCTGAACAGAAATCATTTTCCATGGCCAGCAAAGAGACTTTACTAGAACCTGGCAATGAGGTCATAAAGGTCAACTATATCCTTCTTACAGTAACATCTTTGTAACTGTCAACTTTATCATTGCTAATGTTTTGCACGTAACCTCACACCAAAATTGTAATCAATGATTTTTACAAATGCACTTGGAACCAATGTAAATATCAAGAGTTATAAACATGTCTAGATACTATTAGATGTATGTAACTAGGCAGGTTAAGCTGACATGTATATCAAGATTCTGGTGCCCAGAGTTGCTAACCTAGATAACTATGCTTTTTTTTTTTTAAGAACATTTTGTTAAATGGGTTGCCTAAGCTATCTATTACAGATGAGTACATTAAGACCAGGGTCTGTGAAGGCAGGAGTCAAACAAAAGGGGAACCAGTAATTTTACGCTGTATTAGGAAACAGTTATTTCTAGTGAGCTGTGGGAAATTTGGGATTGATACATAGAGAAATAACAAATTCAGAGGGTGTTGCCAAATTTGTAGAATGAAGAATAGGTACTAAGACACAGATGAGGAATCTAAAGGATGTTTAAGAAGAAGCAGGTCTCACAATGCAGTCAAAAGCAATGGTATATTTAAGGAAGAACACATAACTTTGCATTGTAGAAGTACATGGAGGCAGTTTACAATAGAGAAGAAGGCTAAGGCTATGATATTGCGAAATGAGTACCAGGTAGGAACAGAACACTGAAGGATATTAAGTGGGAAAAGATTAGCATCTGATTCATAGTTCAGCTAGATCATTTGAGCCAACGGGACAACTGAAAATTGGTTCCGAAATAGTAAAATCAACCACCACAATAGTAGCTTCAATTTCTAACCTAAAATGCATTTCTATTTGCATCCCTCAGCTCTTTGAGAAGAGGGTAGATAATGATATTTTTTATAATATTACCATTATTATTTTAACATTATTGAAGTAATTTACATACAATTTTGTGTACAATTTATCGCAATCTATCAATGTGTCTACTTGCTCCTCCACCTTCCCTATTGCTGTGGTGTGGTGATTGGGAGCATGTTTCTTCTCCTTAAGATTGCGTAGGACCTTTGAAGCTCCTCTGCTCTGGTACAGATGCAAAAACTGAAGCCCAGAGTGAGACAGGGACCCATCTAGGCATAAGGTGCACAGCTGTCCTGGACTCCTGGAGTTTAAAGAGACTTTGCCAGTGGTGAATTTGCACCAGACAGTTGCTTAACCACCAACACTAATATCAGGTGACAGACTATTTTCTGTCAAAGGATCTTGGCATGAGAAAGTCCTAGCAAATTTGAGTTTTAAACACTTAGAGAAACATGACTTAAAAAAAAAATCACAAAGTTGCAGAATCACTTTTTAATGGCATTTCTACATTCTTTTTGTAGATCCAATTTTACATATGGACTTTTCTTTCTGTTGAACACCATTGGGTTTTTTTGTTTGTTGGTTGGTTGGTTGGTTGACATGGCTTCTATTATAGATGTGCTTGTAAAAATTCTCTTAGCTTTTGTTGTTGGAATATAAACCATTTTGCTGTCGATTTAGAAAAATATTTTCATGTGATATAGAATTCAAAGTAGACTTTTTTCACTCATTTTGTTAGGATTTTCAATGTGTTTTAGATTATGCTTTTTCTAATAAGTTATTCTTTATTCTTCATTCTTATTTTCGTTTAATAGAAAAAAATTTTTTTTTTCTATTATTGATCTATAATTTTGGTTGTGAGATTTCTATTTTGTGGTTATCTCTTTATTCTGGTTTGGATTCACTCAGTTTTTCAGACCATGTTTAATATTACTCAAAAAAGATGGATTTTCTCTGGCCATTATTCACTCAAATATCTTTTCTGTCCTTCATTTATCCCACTATTTTTTTTCTTATTCTGCAAATCACTATAAATATCATTTCTATTGTCTTCAAATTTACTCATTACATTTTTTCCTAGAGTCTAATTTGGTATAAGTACCATTTAGCAAATTTTTTACTTCAGACATTCTATTTTAACTTATAGAAATGTTACTTGTCCTTTTGTGTTACTATTTCTCTCTTCATTATGTTAAAGTTTTCCTTTACATATTTGCACAT
The DNA here is from genome assembly GCF_964374135.1 of Grampus griseus. NCBI lineage: Eukaryota > Metazoa > Chordata > Mammalia > Artiodactyla > Delphinidae > Grampus > Grampus griseus. The sequence continues at coordinate 78,810,967 of NC_139002.1, forward strand.
ATTTTCATATCTCTACCAGATACTTTTTCCTCTAATTGCATTATTTCTGTCATTAAGTATACCATTTTCCTGATGCTTTGTATGCCCAGTGATGTTTTATTTTATCCTGGACATTATAAATGCTACATTATTATTATTTTTTTTTTTTGGCGGTACGCAGGCCTCTCACTGTTGTGGCCTCTCCCGTTGAGGAGCACAGGCTCTGGAGGCGCAGGCTCAGCGGCCATGGCTCACAGGCCCAGCCGCTCCGTGGCATGTGGGATCTTCCCGGACCGGGGCACGAACCCGTATCCCCTGCATCGGCAGGCGGACTCTCAACCACTGAGCCACCAGGGAAGCCCTAAATGCTACATTTTTGAGTGTCTAGATTTTGTTGTCTTCCTTAAGAGAGTTTGGGGCATTATTCTGCCAGGCAGATCAGCTTGGTCCTTTCAAGGCTTTTTTTTTTTTTTTTTTTTTTTAAGGCTTATTTTTGTTGTGTGAATTTTTGCTTTCCAGCCTTATGTGAAGGGACTGAGGTGTTAAGTAGAAATTAACACCTTATTGTGGAAACCAAGTCTTGCTTTTAAGCTTTTTTATTATTGGGCTAGAGTAGCCTATATTCTCAGGTTAGAATTTTCTCACTCCTAAGGTGTGGTCTTTATTCAAATCCTAAATACCCAGAATTTTCCAAGAAATCTCACCATTAAGATTCGTTAAAACTTTAATATTTCTCAACGCTATAGGAGCTCTGGGAATCGTTACCTGTACTGAGCATTTTCCCCTCTAAGCTTGTTCTTTGTTCACTCTCACGTGTTCCACCCTATGTATGCTCAGCTTAATATTCAGGCAGTCTAAAGTAGTCCTTATACTAATTTATGGAGTTATTTCTGCTACTAGCACCCTTTCAGTATTCTACATGCAATTTCCATTCATTCTGGACTACTTAATCTTTGATCTCTCCTTTCGCAGCTCAAAAATACAACGTATCTGTTTGAATTCCACATTTCCACACTGTGGTTCAATAAATGCCTTGAAGCCAAAAAATAGGGCAATGATGGAGATTACCATTCTGGTTCCCATTCTCTCAGGGATAACGGCTCTGCATTGTCTATTGTCTAATACATAAACACAGTTGCTTCAGGAATTCTGTCTAGTTTTCTAGATGCATACAACTGGATGGCTAATTAAAAGTACTGAAATCATCATATTGAAAAGAGGAAGTTGTTTATGATTTTTGAATTGACAATAATTTTATATAATTTGCCACTTGCCAAATATTTCCTAATCCTGAAAGTCTTACAAATATAAATGATTAAGCTTTTCTGGCATTCAATAACCTGCAATATTACAGATATAATATTATGGTATACACTTAAGGATAATTCAAAGTAAGATTTGATGATTTTTGTAACAGAGAAACAAAAAGCTTTGGGTTAATGAACAAGGAAAAAAATTAATTCTGCCATTCATTAATTCTGATATGTGATGTTCTCATGGAACACGTTATGGAAGAATGAGATGGGATCTTTGGAAGTAGACATAGTAGAGTGGAGAGTATTCTAAATGTTAGTGCCAGAAGATTTAATAGTGGAGGAAAATAAAATTTATATTTAGAATGGAGTTCAGTGCTATTGAGTCCTTAATTTCCTGTATGAAAATGAAGATAACCAGAAAGGCAGGATAGGAAAAGATGGTGAAATATTCTGAATGCAAATTCAGACATATTTTCTGTATGTTCTGTAACATAACGTATTCGATATATTCAGTAAGTTGAGAGCCCCTGAAAAAAAAAGCACTGTTTTAGGAAGAGCAGTCTGACAGCTCTCCAGATCAATGGCTTGAATGGGAATAAAGTTAAAAGTGAGGATGCTGTTTAAGAGGTTAGCGTCACAGTCCATAGCAGTGAATACTCAGTGCCACCACTTTGACACTGGGTCTTTAAATATGAGGGAATTGCTACAAGAGCTATTGTAGAGGGTGAAGTGATAGAACCTGGCAACCTACTGGATATGGGAGTTAAAGCAGGTTGAAGTGTTGAATAATATGCTTAAATTTTCAGTATATTTTTATAGGTATCTAATTTCTCTTTGTATAATGTATATGGGAAGACCTAGAAAGGATAATGGTCTGATGTACTGATATTGAGCCTGGGTCCTCAGTGTTACAATTGAAATAGGTGAGCCGGAAGTAAAGGAAGGATGAATACAAAAGTGGGTTAAAGAATAAAGGCCCAGAGTCATAACCACAGAAACCAAATATGTTGTTAGATCTGAGGGACAAGTGCTTGTTTGGAAAAAGATGATAAGTCATGATCTAAAGAGACAGGACTAACAGATAAGGTATAAAGGGAAGCATATAGTCAGTAGACCTATACTTGTGTCCCTGAAGGGGCCTTGAATATCAAGCACAGTAAGCACTGGGTCTACCTCTTTATGTGCATGTCATGGTCTGGTTAAAGGTACAGTTTTAAATAGAAAAACAAGTGAGAGACTCTGGATGGAAAAAATAACCAAATTGCTCAGCTTATAGGACACCTATCTGCCATATTCATTAAACATTATGTGTGTTAAAAATGTAATGAAAAACTGAACACACTGTAATTAACTTTAGTTTCCTCCTACATGTGGCTGATGTGGTAGGAGTATAATGAATAAAATACAAGGAAGAAAACAAAAACCTTCTCTCCACATAAAAGGCAACATGACTCTTTGCTATTTCTCTCTCTCTTTTCCATCTCTTCCTTTCATTAGCTAGGATGAGTAAGATGTCCCTTGGCATTTACCAGTATGAGAAAAAGCCCTGCCACTTTGCTCTCTTTCCAACAATCCTCTTCCTCTTAGGACTGAAATTATAAATTGAACGAGGTCTTGCCTCCTGGACATGCTTGGTTGTCTATGGCTGCTCATTCCTTCTTTTTATCAAACACTCATGTGAAAGCACTAATTCCTTCAGGAGCTTTTAGCAAGGGATCAGTTGGAGGTTAATAAGTTATTACTGTTTGGATATAGGTTTAGGACTATAAAGAGCGCACTGAGAATTTTAGGCATGCTCACATCTGTACTGCTACAGAGTTCTGCCCTGGGATTTATGAAGCAAGCCTATGTAATAACAGAATGAGGTACTGTTACATATGTGCCATTATTCCCTGAGCCTATGACTTATTTTGAGACATCAAAGTAAAGCCAAGGTAGAATTAGGGCATCACTAATCAGCATAACATAGCTGGGGGAAACACGCAAACATATCTTCTGGTTTCAGTTTACATTCTTGATCTCCAACATCAAGTGGGCCCACAATTTCTTTACATGACTACCCCATATTTTCCTAATTCTTGAACTCCATTCGTCTGCTAGGCATTATTTCTTATGTACTCCTCTCTCCCAACACCCCTAAATACCACCTCTCCATCCTCATTCTCTGCTTGTCACCTTGCTTCACCACATCTACCCACAGACTTGCACCTTTACCCACGTTTTCTGCCTAGTCTTCTGCTGTAGGTAAACATTTTGTGCTCCTAGCAGAGCCAGTCACATCACTTGTGCAGTGGATCCCATGCCCTCTTGCCTATTAAAGGGTATTACTTTGGTAATTACACTTTCCTTTGCCTGTATCATCAATTCTCTTCTATTTGTTATTTGCTTAGCACACATACTAGATGTGGTTTCTCACATCCTTGAATAAACCCTCCTCTCACCCTCTATATCTTTCTTTATGACAAACAAAAAACCCACTTTCCTCAAAGAGCTGTCTATATTGTGTCTTTGCCCATTTTATGTTTGACCCATTTTAATCAAGACAGCTGCTCTATCAAAATAACAGTTCTCAAGATCCTCAGTGTAGTCCACTTTGCTATATCTGATCATAATCTCATCATTAGTTAATGACTCAGTTAATCCTTTTATCCTCCTTGAAACACTAACTTTCTGGCTTCCAAGCCACCATGTTCTCTTTGTTCTTTTGTCCTACCAGTATCACTTCTTCTCATTCCCCTTTACTGGTCCTTCTCATATTTCTGATGCCTTAACAAAGGAAATCCTTTCATCTATATTAATTTTAATAGTGATCTTATCCAGGCTCTTGCCTTCAAATTCCATATATAGACTGATGAAGACATGTATCTCCAGCCTGAACTCCAGACTCTCATATCCAATTGCTTATTCAAATCAACTTAAATGTCTAATAGCCATCTTAATCTTAACATTTCCAAAACTGAATTCTTCATCTTCTCCCTAATTCTACAATGCATTTGATCTTCCCTGCTCACACAATGGCATCTCCTTCCTTTCAGTTGCCCAGGCCAAAGCATTTTGAATCATTTTTTAAATTATTGTTATTTATTTGGTTGCACTGGGTCTTAGTTGTGGCAGGCGGGCTCCTTAGTTGCGATATGAGAACTTAGTTGCTGCATGTGCGATCTAGTTCCCTGACCAGGGATTGAACCTGGGCCCCCTGCAATGGGAGCTCGGAGTCTTAACCACTGCGCCACCAGGGAAGTCATTTTTAACTGCTCTTTTCCCCCCTGTAAGTTACTACATCAGTCCATCAGTGACATTTTTACCATCAAAATATATCTGTCACTCATCACATTTACAGCTAACATTTCGTACAAACCACCACCATCTTCATCTTGCTTACTGCCCTAGCCTCCTAAATGACCTCACTGCTTCTGCATTTAACGTGTGTGTGTATTTATTTCTCAAAAGGGTAATAAGAATGATCCTCAAAGCCCACTATACCACTCAGAATAAAAGTCAAAGTCATTACTAAAAGGCCTACAAAACGCTATTATCTGGCTCCTTGTTAACTTTTTCTGACTTCTTCTCCTAAGCTCCTTCTGGTACTCATTCTTCGTGGGCCGCATTCTACCTTGCCGGCCTCAACACATTACTCATGTTGCTACACAAAGCACTTTTCATTTATTCTGCCTGGAAGGCTCTCCCCACCAAATATCTGCTTCTTACTACCTAAAATTTTTAGGATTTTACTCAAATATCACCTTCTCAGTGGAGACTTCCTTGACTACCCTATTTAAAATTAGAAACCCTACTCCTGAAATTCTATAGTCATTTCCTTATTCGTTTTTATTTGTACACTTAAAACTCTCTGGAAGAACATTTATTTCATGTACTTTGTTTTTACTCTTTCTCTTTCTCACTTTCCTGGAATCTTGTGACTCACAGTATGGTTCTTGATCAGACCAGCAGCACTATTACTCCTTGGGGGCTTCTTACTAATGTAGAAAACCAGACCATATGCCAACCCTACTGAATCTGGATCTGCATTTTAACAAGATCCCCAGGAGAATACTACGCTGGAATTCTCACAAGGAATAACATGTTTGTCTGCGTTTTTCTGGCATATAGACAATGCTCGTTCAACATCTGTTAAGTGAACGGACACATTCCTTAGCTTTAATAACATATGAGTAATATCAACTCTCACATTCTACTCTAATAGGAAGGATGGATTGAGAGGATGAGAAATGATGGTACTGGGTGAAGTAGGGACAACAGGAGAATTATGAATGTTGAGTTCTGTCAAGTTTGATGTGATTTTTGCCTTTTGTAGATTGAAAGCAAAATTCCAAAGCACACCCTTCAAACTTTAAGATCAGCTCACACTGTTAAACAGCCAATCCCACATTATTTCTCTGTGAAATAACTAAAATTGTAGGATTTATAAGGACATGAGCTGAGGTTCCAATTAAAAGAAAAGTTGAAACAGAAATAAAACATTCTATACTGAAGCCACTAAGCTCAAAGGCAGCTAACCTGCAAAAGGCAAAGAATGATCTGAAAATAGTTTGAACCTTGGGAGAAATGTATTGCTTTACATACTCAAAACTGAACCTAATTTTCTTATAAATAACCAAACATGTAAATACACACAGTGATCATCTTAGGCCAATAACAAATGGTTGAAACATATTATAGTAAAAGAAAAAATATACCCTTATGCTTGTTTTCCAAAAGTCCAAAATATAAACTTGCATTTTTTATTCAACGAGATTTTTATGCTGTGTAGAAGTTATTATGCTTATCTCTATCAGGTCTGCTAATTTTATCTTGTTGATAATTTGCACATGATTTTGCTGACAATTTGGAAATTCTGCCTGTGTGGTTCACACAAAATTCTAATAATTGCTCCCTTTTAGCACAGCACTAGGTTCTACTGTGGATAAACTGACATCATTTTCAAGTGGGTCAACAATGGGTGGAAAATGAGATATTCTAAATTGTTACCACAATTTACTGAATTAAAGTGAGATTTGCAATTTTCGTTTGCATCATTATTAAGAAGTACTATCTTTCAGAATTATAAGCGTCTTCAACTACAGGAAAATTAAAGCAAAGGAAAGCCTGGTACTAACTTGCAAAATGTGTTGATTTTGGCTAAACACTGTAATTGGTGGGAGACAGAGGAAACTGAAATTACTGATATCAAAATCTTTCAGTGTGCTGACACTTGAAATATTTATAATTATATTTTGGTTGGTGTTTATGTCATTCAGAATAACAATACAGCCTGAAAAAGGATTAAATATAGAGGAAGTACTGGGCTTCCTTGGTGGCGCAGTGGTTGAGAGTCCTCCTGCCGATGCAGGGGACGCGGGTTTGTGCCCCGGTCCAGGAAAATCCCACATGCCGCGGGGTGGCTAGGTCCGTGAGCCATGGCCGCTGAGCCTGCGCGTCGGGAGCCTGTGCTCCGCAATGGGAGAGGCCACAACAGTGAGAGGCCCGCGTACCGCAAAAAAAAAAAAAAAAAAAATAGAGGAAATACTACTACCTGTAGATCTGCAAAAAGAAAATTAAAGAAAGTGAGAGAATAAAATTAGAAATAACAAGGAAGGACAAAACATTTTACCAGATAATGGATGAGCATACTTACTGAAGAAGTCAAATAACGAACTTAAATAGGGGAAGAATAGCATTTCTGGTCTAGATTAAGGAGATCAGAGGTTGGAATCTATTCCGTAAGACATCTTTGCTTATTTCCTAACATGATCATATTTCATAACCATTCTGATCCTCAGTTTCCCCCTCTCTAAAATGGAGAATTTAGTATGCATCATAAAAACATAACTCACTGATACTTACAAGAGTAAATGACATGAACTATGGAAAACTATCATGGAAAACTAGCCAGTACTAAACTCATAATGTTATAACTTTGGGGTTAGAGGAAAATTGATGCTTTTTTAAAGAAAAGACTTTATGCTTCAGTTCAGTCACCTTCATGTCTGAATTGTCATCCTTTAGAAATGACAGAGGTGGGAAGTAGCAGAGCAGAGAATAAGAATTACAGTAGAAACAAAGAATCAGAGCCAGAGGTGGTCAAGAGAAATAAAAACGCCATCAGAATTTCCTAAAATATTGAGAGCAGGAGAATAAGAGTAGCAATGGGAAGGGGATTTGGTCATACTTTTGAGCCATTATTACTCTATTAGGACAAAGTACTTCCAGGCAGCAAACTTGGGCCAAGGTCTGAATAATATATAATCATCTACTGTGCTGGCAAAGATTTAAATAACTAGTGCAATATGCTGGATGGAAACAGAGGTTTCAGTAAGCAAACACCACAAATACTTACAGAAGCACCCGTCATCCAACTACCATTCATGGTTTTAAAGTAAACCATTATTCAAGTATTCAAGATACTGTTTGAGTGTATTTCACACTGAAGAACAACAGTTTTGTGACAATCTCATGCTAGCCATAGGTTTATTAGTATTGCTGTTGGTCTACTTAAGAATGCTTAAGAATAGTGTATATTGAAGAGTGTCTAAAGAGCTTTCCTTATCTTTCATCTGTTCTCCAGACTAGTTTTGCTATCCTCCTTTTACAATATGAGAAAGTTGAGGCTCCCAATGGTGAGATGGCATGTCTAAGATTACCAGGTAAAAGTGTGAAAACAGGATTCACATATTTTTACTTATATTACTCTACAAACATTGCTAATTCTTTTTTACCACTTGATTTTCTTTCTGTTATCTGATTAATGGTATATGTCTAATTTTCACCAAAGTTAATACTCTAAATTTTCTGGAATTATGTTTTATATAGAGTCAATGCTTGGTATTGGGAAGAAATGGAAAGAATGTCAGAAAACCTTGTGAGTTAAAATTCCAAATACCAGTAAAACCTATCAATATTTTTAAAAGGTGGTGAATTCTAACAGATGGAAAAATGAAACCTAGATAAAATAAAGTAAGAGTATTATATAGAGAAAGCAATAATTCATTGGGTATGGATACTGTGTGGTACACTGGACTAATTCTCAGTCTATCTTGCTGTGCACATGATTCAAATTCACTGCAAATCAAAAATAATTACATATACTCGGCTGTATTCTTCTCTACAGCTTTCACATGATGTTGTCAACCAAGCACATGTTTGTTTAGATACCCACTACTTTGATATGAATTTCCCTCACTGGATTCTTCTGAGTAAAATAACATTTATTTTTATATTTAATTAAAGTCTGTATCTTTGTTCTTTCTATTCAGTCCCCAAGTCAAGTCTCTCTCTAGTGTACTTATCTACTTTCACCTGAAAAATACCAAAAATAAATAAAACTAAGTTAAATGACATTTAAATGCTTATTATATTTATATGCCAAATTTATTTATTTTTGGCTTAATCATAAGAGGGAATTTGTTAGAAGATACCAAAAACCGCTGTTGTTTTTGCCTTTTCCAGAATGTCATATATTTGGAACCATATAGAACCTTCTTAATTATTTTTTCTGCTTATCCCGAACTCCCAATTTATCTCGTCCCCACCCCTTCCCCTTAGGTATAATCATAAGTTTGTTTTCTACCTCTGTGAGTCTGTTTCTATTCTGTAAATAAAGACATATGTATCCTATTTTAGATTCCACATATAAGTGATATCATATGGTATTTGTCTTTCCCTGTCTTACTTCACTTAGTATGATAACCTCTAGGTCCATCCATGTTGCTGCAAATGACATTATTTCATTCTTTTTAATGGCTGAGTAATATTCCATTGGAAATATGTACCACATCTTCTTTATCCATTCATCTGTCAATGGACATTTAGGTTGCTTCCATGTCTTACCTATTGTAAGTAGTGCTGCTATGAACATTGGGGTGCATGTATCTTTTCAAATTAGTTTTCTCTGGATACATGCCCAGGAGTGGGATTGCTGGATCATATGGTACTCTACTGTTTAGTTTTTTAAGGAAGCTCCACACTGTTTTCCATAGTGACTGCACCAATTTACAGTCCCACCAACAGTGTAGGAGGGTTTCCTTTTCTCCACGCCCTCTCTGGCATTTATTATTTGTAGACTTTTTAATGATGGCCACTCTGACAGGTGTGAAATGATAACTCAATGTAGTTTTGATTTGCATTTCTCTAATAAGTATCGATATTGAACATTTTTTAATGTGCCTATCGGCCTTCTGTATGTCTTCTTTGGAAAAGTGTCCATACAGGACTTCTGCTTATTTTTTGATTGTTTTTTTTTTTTGTAGAACTTTTTTAATTTTTAATTGAACATTTTCATATTGGTTCCTTTCACTTAGCAACATGTAAGTAAGGTTCCTCAATGTTTTTCCATGGCTTGATAGGTCATTTCTTTTAATCACTGAATAATATTCCATTGTATGAATGTACATAGTCTCTCCCTAATATTGATATTTTAATAATATTAAATGTTTCTATCGCTTGAGCATGGCATAAATCTGCATTTATTCAGGCACTCCATAATTAACCCAGCAAGAGCTTGTATTTTCAGTGTAAAGATCTTGGACATCTTTTTTTTTTTTTTAATATTGAGCCCAAAGGACTTCATATTTTTTATGTTGTGAAGGGTATTTTGATCTCCATGTATGATTATCTAATGAAATTATATAGGTATATAATTGATTTTTGTATATTGACCTTGAATTCTGCAACCTATTAGTTCTAGTATATATTGCAAAGTTTCCTTCATGACAGTAATGCTATCTACAAATAAATAGTTATACTTCCTTCATTTCAATCTGTATGCCTTTTATTTATTTTTCTAGATTTATTGAACTGACTGGGACCTCTAATACAATGTTGAATAAAAGTGATGAGGGAAGGCTTCCCTGGTGGTGCAGTGGTTGGGAGTCCGCCTGCTGATGCAGGGGACACGGGTTCGTGCCCCGGTCCGGGAAGATCCCACATGCCACAGAGCGGCTGGGCCCGTGAGCCATGGCCGCTGAGCCTGCGCGTCCGGAGCCTGTGCTCCGCAACGGGAGAGGCCACAACAGTGAGAGGCCCGCGTACCGCAAAAAAAAAAAAAAAAAAAAAAAAAAAAATGAGGCTACTTTTAGACTATCTGTTATTTTTGAGATGAATACTCTTCCCAGAGTATATATCCCAAATTCTTTTTCCTAAAAAGAGACACAATGAATATACTTCTTTTATCATCTTGCAATTTTTTCCCATATTTCATAGTGATCTGAATACCAGAGAAAGGCCATATGACAACTGAGGTAGACAGCATAGCAAATATAAGTGTTTTTTTTAGTATAGTTTTTTTTTTTTAAAGTTTAGAGCAATTATTTCAAGTTTAGTTTACTACTGGTTTAAAATTGAAGTATTTTGCCTATAAGAAATTATGAAATACATTTCTTGGCACATTAAATGATTAACACTGCAACTTTCTTTGGGGGCAAGCTTCTTTTGACCTAGCTTGAAATGCACATAATGTCACTTCCAGCACATTGTACTGGCTAGACAAATTACTAAGGTGGGTAGAGATGCAAGGAGAGGAGAATTAAGCCCTATCTCTTAGGGATGTCAAATAATTTTTCTGCCATCTTGATCTATCATAATCATCAAACACAATAACTTTTTCATTTAACAGAGTAGTTATTTTATGTCCCAAAGCATTCCTACTATGGTCTATTTTGAAAGTAACCTAGCATTTCTCAAGACAAAAATAAGTCAGTGAAAAAACTTTGATGTCAGTGAAAATAAAAGAGAATCACAAAATTTTGGCATGGACTATTCAGTACTGCCTAGAAACTCAACCTTTGAAGAGAATGGGCACAGGGGAGTGACAAATAATCACACATGCAAACATCAATCATATCTTGAAGGGGAAAAGAAGCAAAAGCAATCAAGGGCTCACATGCCAAGCTGTTTATATTCCTGTTTATATTCTCGTTGTACACTGGATTAGAACACAATGTCTAGACATATTGGCTTCCAGAATTTTAGCATCATGCATCCTGTTCTGGAATGGGAAAGAGTTTATACTGTGTCTGGGAAAAATTATATGCCATGGTAGTTGATAATGGCAAACTGCCCTACCATCCTTCACAGAGAGCAGTTACAGATTTGTGTGGCATCGTTTCAAAGCCGTAAGTACACTCAGTAGTATAAGAGACTGTATCTCCTTTAAACGAATAAGTTCATGAGTAAGAGAAGAATGGAGTACCTATACTGTCCTCTAGTCAGGCTGCCTAACTAATCACTTTGAGTAAATTCCAAAAAGAATAATAGAACAACTACTTTAAACCGTACTCAATGCCTGTCTCCAAGGAGACAAAGGTGAAAAGTGAGAAAGTGTATGTAAGGTGCCTGATACAGGGCCAGGCACAGAGTGTTAGCTCAATGGGAGCTACTCTTTTAAAACATGTTTGAAAAGTTACTAATTTTAAGTAATGGAATCAAACTCCTATTCAGACAGATATCTGCACTATATCATGGAGATGCTTTGATACACCATGTGCATTAACACCACAGATAATAGAAGAGTTATATACCTTCTAAGAACATATCATCAAATCATATACATTAAAATAACAAAAACATAGATTTTTTTCCCCTCTTTATGTTGACTAACTGGAATAAATGGACAGCCACCAGGTATTACTGTGTAATTTCCTTGCAGCTAGCACTATTATTAACACTATGGATTCCAAAAGAACTATAAGGTACAGTTCAGGCTTACAAGGGATTTACACTCTAGTAGGGAAAGAAAATGTTCACAAGAGGAATTCTTAAAATCAGTTAGAATAGCTGAAAAGCAGAGAATCACGGAATAAGAAAACACCATAAATTAATTCATTCTTCTAGCAAGCATCAGGGAAATGGAAATGCAAATTTCAGACAGACATGGTTATGTTGAGAGACAAAGCTGCATGAACATTTTCATATTTCTGCAGTCTGGGCTTTATGAGTGAATAACAAACATGCCTTGGAAGTTAGAGATAATACATTGCTCTGGAGGGACTTAAATTCATATTCCCCTTGGAGTCATTTGCTTCTTTCCCAGATAGAAAAGCTTTCTCTTCCCAGAAAGGCTTTATGTTCCAAAGCAAAGATGTCTCTTTCTCTGGAGGAGAGGAAAGGCAGATGTGCCAGTGCCCTAAGTAAGCTACTGAGTTTTATAATTTACGAGTTCCTCTCCTCCTGTGGTACCTCTGGACCTCCATGGGTCACCCTGGGGAAACTGGGAGTGGAGAAATGCTAGGAAACACAAGATGCTCTGTGAGTAAATGGTGTGTTCTTTAGTATATATAAGAATGTATATACATATAGATGTGTATGTATATATATATGTGTGTGTATATACATACATAATATGCATGCATATATACCTCACACACATGCATACACTATACACTCTGACAGGTTAATTGTTAGCTTGAAAATTGCAAGTAGGGTAAAGTATCAGAGTCTTCATAGCTTCAAACTTAACATGTTACCTTCTGCAAAGAGATTATAGTTTGGCCGGGCTTTCAGTAGCTAAATATGAATATCAAAGTAGCTAAAAACTGCACCAGCCTTCACTGTGAATTCTGATAAATTCCTTGACCTTAAAAAACACAAGGAGTATGGGAAGTCAAATAGGGAATATGCCAATAACTCTAGAAGTGATTAAAGTTTTTGTTTTTGGCAGTCTTTTTTTTTTTTCTGAAGATTAAAAAAGAAATGAGTGAAAAGCAATGGAAACGGAAGAAAGCTTTCCTAATAAAATGAAATAGCATGCATTAAAAGCAGGGAGGGAATGATTGTGCAGTTCATTCAGATAACACTAGATTACCAATTATGAAGCAGAAGCAATGTTTGCAAAAAGAAGGGAATTAATATTTCTTGAGCTCCTGTGTGCCATGTACTAGTTACTTTACATATATTAACTCCTTTAATCTTTGTTCTATCCCTGTTTGGGGGATTATTATTATCCACATTTTACAGATGAGGAACTTAAAATAACATGCCAAGTAATACATAATTAAGAAACAGTGGAACTAGCATTCAAACCCATGTCTGCCTGACTCCAAAATCTGTATTCTTTCCATTAGTCCATCGCACTGAGTTCTTAAATATTAATAAGATACACAAGATATTTCTAATAGCAGATGATTTCTATTTTATATTAACCGGATATTCATTTGTTTCCTCTTTGCCCACTCTGAGAAGACTTAACCATAGTTTTATTTTTTATCCATTAATGTCAAAGTTTGAACATAGCTCAAATAGGGCATAAAAAATATGTAGTGACTCTAAGGTTAATTCACATGTTCATCTAATTTTTTTTAAATTTGAGGTGATTTATGTGAAAGGTCTTTTCCATTACCATGAAAAATCAAGGGTTAAATATGAATATCAAAGCAACTAAAATACCACCAAAGTACATTAATTAAATAATTATAAAAAGTTATAGTTACAATTACAAAAAAGATGAGCTTTTTTCAAAGGATATTACTTGGTTAATATAAAACTGAATCATGTATGAATGGACAAAAATGTGATATATCTGTTCAATTAAGAAGAAATTAAATACTGATATATGCTACTATGTGGATGAACCTTGAAAATATATTATGCTAAGTGGAAGAAACAATACATAAAAGATAACATATTGTGATGTCAGTTATATGAAACGTCTAGAATAGGCAAATCCATTGAGACAGAAAGTAGGTTAGTGGTTTCCAGATGATGGGAATAAGGGAGGAGTTGAGAGGCATGGGGTTTCTTTAAAGATGATGAAAATGTTCTGGAATTAGATACTGATGATGATTACACAGCACTGCAAACATACTAAAAGCCACTTAATTGTACACTTTAAAATGTGCAAAGTTAAAATGGTGAATTGTATGTTATGTGAATTTTACATTAATTTTTTAATGGAATATGTGACAACAAATATCTGGGGCAAAGGTTACAAATATTCTCTTCTATGTCCTTAGGAGACATCATTAAACTTTCCCAAAATTCTGTTTTCCTAAGCCTAACAGAGTCCATTTCAATATAGTATTCCAGGCAGCTCAATTAATCAATTAGAGAATCTGTCTCTGTATCTACCTATCATCCCTGGACTAATTTACTTCTAGAGTATCATTCAAACCAAACATATCTGAATGGCATTTATTTGTACTGAAGTTCCAAGGCACATATAACTACACAGCAAATATTTAAGATGACTATTGACCTGGACAATACAAGGTAATGGAGGAATTTCTCAATGCCAGAGTTTCCAGTTTATCATAAAATGCCCAAGACTATGCCAGGAACTGTGAGAGTATAAGAGAAGTGTATCATATGTCTTCATTTCTTTTATATCTTACAGTATTTTTGCAGTAAATCATCTGCTCCATTTTGTAGTTTTGAAAATATAAGAATTCACACATTCAAGATAGAAATGCAATGTAAATGTATTTCTACATGAGAGTATCCATCCAAGGGAAACTTATGGGAACACAGGGCAGCCATTCCAAGCATTTTCCTCAAAATAGTCTTTCTATATTAGCTTCATTTATAATTGCTTTTTCCAGAGTACATTTTAATATGCTGGGAATGCTTTGGCCTCTGTCACTCAGTTAAAATAGTTTTATTTACTTATTTTCTCACTAGTATATTTTTCTGCTATCTACATGCATTTCCACCTTTACCTCCTGTGTTTTGTTTTTATTATATTGATATTATCTCTATTTATCCTCAAGGTATTTGAGAGACAACACACAATATAACCACAGACTAATCTAAAGTAAAACATATTATAAAAACAAAGACCTGAAGAAATGTCTTCTTGAGTTTTCAAAAGGAAAGGTGTTAGCACTTGGAAAATGTTCTGTGATAACTGTAGCTGGGTTATGTACTTTGCATTACAGAATCGTTTTCTACCTTCTAAATGGATTATTGAACCAAGGTCAGAATTACTAAAGGCTGCTATGAAAGCCAGGTGCTTCCATCTTCCCATTTTAAAATAGAAAACCAATCAAATTGCATGATATTTTGGTGAATCTAAATGAATCCTTTATTGTTAAAGACAACAGGGGGTACAAACTGCACAGATAAGATCTGGAGCATAAAAGCCTAGGAGACAATGTCATCATTCAAAAACACAATATTCAGGCTTCCCTGGTGGGGCAGTGCTTGAGAGTCCGCCTGCCAATGCAGGGGACACGGGTTCGTGCCCCGGTCCAGGAAGATCCCACATGCCGCGGAGCAGCTGGGCCCGTGAGCCACGGCCAGCCGCTGAGCCTGCGCGTCCGGAGCCTGTGCTCCGCAATGGGAGAGGCCACAACAGTGAGAGTCCCGCATACCGAAAAAAAAAAAAAGAAAGAAGAAAAAACAACACAATATTCACTGATAATATAAAATCATTAATAGCAACTCTGTAAAGCATGACTACTTGGCTGAGAAGAGTAAGGGCTGTTACATCTCTCGGGTTTTTTCCTCTGTGTCAAAAGCTAAGAGTTTTTGGGTTTTTTTGTCTGTCAAAGACCACCCACTCCTTTTGGTTACTTGCTTTAAAGTACTTCTTCAAAAGGAAGTACTTTAATTCATTTCATGTTACGGATCATCTACAATGTACACACCAGTGTGTCTGGCTATTAGGATTACCACTATAATGCCACTAAGACATTTACTGCCCTCAAGGAACTCAGATGTGTGTTTTGGGATGGGATGTGGGATTCCAGTATGTTCTAAGCTATCCATAATGCAAGGCATGAACCTTCTCCTTATTTTCACCATAGAGTGAACCAGGCTTAATGGTCCTATGGCTTGTACCAGCTACCTTCTTCAAGGAAAACAATTTCTTT
The DNA here is from genome assembly GCF_964374135.1 of Grampus griseus. Classification (NCBI taxonomy): domain Eukaryota; kingdom Metazoa; phylum Chordata; class Mammalia; order Artiodactyla; family Delphinidae; genus Grampus; species Grampus griseus. The sequence goes on from NC_139002.1 coordinate 78,827,003, forward strand.
TTCTCTTAAAAAACAATAGCATTCAGGGTTTGCCTCAATTTATGATAACATATCTAAGCAAAATCCCCATCTTTGTTAATGCAAAGCCAACTTGAAATTGATTTACTTTCTGTGGTAGAGAAGGAGTGCATAATCTGTGCTACTGAATGGACCTGGATCAGTGCTGATGGTTGCTGACTTTCCTCCCCAGGGTTCCATCTGAGTCACTGCCTTCACACTGTTACTAATGCCAACAAATCAGTGTTTCCTGGAATGCCCGGGTTTGTCTTTCAAAACTTTATTATGTCTAAACTTCTATAAGCTCTTCACAGCTCATCTTTTAAACGTATTGTTTTGCACATGACTACGTCTTTCATTAACTTGAGTTGCTTCTTCAGTTTCTCCACGAAAAATTGTTTGTGTGGGTTGTGATTATGAACAGCATGTAGAAAGGCAGCTGGCCTGTCAGAATGATGAATCCTTCAGGCACTGAAATCAGATTACATGTATTTGTCTGGACAGGGTGAATTCATTTTTCTTTTTATACAATGACACCAAGAAAAAGGAATCAGGTACCCCTTCCATTTTTTTTCAATAATCATGTGGGTTTTCCAGCATTTGAATCATCCTGGAAAACCAAATATCTGTCAAATTCATTGTCTTCATCCAATCCATGATGAGCAGAAATAAATACTGAAGCAGAGATATTTATTTATAGCCAAACTTTCAAATAACTTCATGTGCAGGTCCCTAAAATTACTAAACAAGGGAAAGCTGCATGATCGTGCTACCTTACAGCGATACATTTACTATCACTGAGCCAGAGTTGCTGTTTTTCCTTCTTGTCCTCTCCACTAACCTAAACCTTAATGACGTGCAAGGCCTACTCAATTTCTATCCTGACAAGGAGCTATTCTGATCATTTCAGTTCTCATCAGAAGTAATGGGATTTATGGATTTGGTTCTAGAGGCAGACAGACGTGGACTGAAACCTCGAGTTCATGTGTCATTAGCTGTGTAATTTTGGCACGTTTATTTTAACATTTTTTATCTCAGTTTCCTCATACGAACAAGGAGAACTCTCTCAACATATTTTTCATAAGGTTAAGAGAACTGCATGTAAAGCACACAGGAGAGTGTATAGTTCACTTTAAATACTCTATTTATACTATAGTCATCATCATGATTATCACAGTGCTTAAATTCTGCCTAGATCACATACATCACTCTCTGGATCCTTCTGGCTTATTTAATTATGCATACATTTGAACCTTATTTCTGTAACTATTTTTTAAAGATTCTCAAAGGCAGGAATTGAATTATTACATGTATTTGTTATATAGAGGGTTTAAGCAATTGGGCAAAAAACAGGATCAGGAATCTTGTCACTGTGAAGAGAAGTCTCAGTGAAACTAAAAGTTACTCTATGAAAGAAAGGAAGGAAGGGAGGAGGGAGGGAGGAAGAGAGGGAGAGAGCACGCGAAATAGAGAAAAAGAAAGAGAAAGAAAGGAAGGTAGGAAGGCAAAGACAGAAGAGAAAGGAAGAGAAACAGAAAGGAAGAGAGAAGTAAAGAAAGAAAAAAGGAAGAAGGAAGGAAGGGAGAGAGGGAAGGCGGGAAAAACAGGCACTTACACGTACACACACACACAAGCAAAACAGAAAAAGCGACCACAAGTGTTGTATTTCCCTTCCTCAGCAAAACAGACTGATGACCACTGAGCTAGCTACAGGTTTCAGAATGTGTGAAGGAGATCATGCCATATGAAGGAATCTGAGAATAAAATTTAGCTTACAAATCTTAGAAGCAGAGGAGGAAAAGCAAATATGGAATTCACATTGGGTTGAGACAACGATTGCAAGCATCAAGGTAGTTAGATGATCAACCTTTCCCTTATCTCAGAACAAGGTAGTCAGAATGTTAATCTTTCCATTATCTCAGACCTTCTTACCCTTATTAATAATGTGTAGCTTGTAGAAAGGGATTTTATTATGTTTACACACCTCCTGAATTAATATTCTTTTAATAGGTCAAATGCATAAATGTAACTACTCTAAGATTACCAGTTTGCTAATTAGTTCATTAAGTAATTTCCAATGAAATCCTGGAGGTGGAGATTGTGTGCGTATGCATGTGTGTGTGTACGCTGTGGAGAGTCAGTGTTGAAACACCAACACTGTATTTTCCCATGATATTGATACACAAGAAATTCATGTTTTGTGCTCTCGGTTTAGTTTCCTTAAAACAACCAACCTGTAGGAGAAGAAACACAAAAGAGGCTCAGATTAAACTGCTCTTACAGTTTTCATTTCCACTTTGTGCCTTTGCAAGAAGGAACCATTTCAGCAATGGGATTATAGTCTCTTTTTCAGTCCAGAAGTTACTGCCATTTTTCAGTGAAAGAATACTCTCTTATCTTAGATGCCACTGCTGTGGATTTTTCTTTGTATACCTCTTATCCTTGTCTGAAAGACTTTAAGGATGCAACCATTAGCTTATTATCTGGTCAGTACTTGCTGTTTGGTGGAAAGCAAAGCTATCCAGTACTTCCATCATTCAACAAATATTAATTGAGAGCCTACTGTGAACCTTGCAGTGTTTTCAGAGTTTAGATACATCAATGAACAAAGTACGTAAGAATCCAGGTACTAATGGAGCTTACATTCTAGCAAGGGGGTTTACTGTTTATACACAATAAACAATAAAAATGATAAGTTACAGTATATATTAGAACTCAGTAAATGCTATGGAAAAATAAAAGTAGAGTAAGTTAAGGGACAGCGTTCAGTTGCAGCTTTAAATGGGTAGTCAGAGAAGGGCGTCATTGCAAAGTTTAAATTTGAGCTCAGACTTGAAGAACACTGGCGAGTGAGTGGGATGGAGGTCTGGGCAAAAGCGTTCCTGGCAGAGAGGAACAACAGAGTAAAGGCTTAAAACAAAGCATACCTGGTATATTCAAAAAGCAGCAAGGAAGGCAGTGTGTCCGGGACAGATTCAAAGAGGGGTTACTCGGTAGAAAATGTGGACAAAGTAGTAAGGGGTTTGCCATGTTAGATTTGTAGACCACTGGAAAGAATCTGACTATCTATACCAGCTCCTTGTTGATCCAATTACTTAATTTTAGTGGTGAGCTCCATTCCATGCTAAGAATTATATTAAATAAATGAAGACTCAGTGTGGGTGTTAAACAGGGAAGGTGAAGTCTTAGAAGAGATAACAGTTTTCTTCCACGATGTTGATCAATCTTTTTCCTCCCGTGTGGTCTGTGCCTTAACGGGATGCTTATCTTTAGCGGACTAAGTGGATTCAGGTTGCATCAAGAGGGAGAAAAAGCACACTATTTTCTGCAGATGTTTGCTTAGAGGAAACAAGGCTTTATCAAAGGAAGCAAAAGGAATTTCCGTTGCTTCTAAATGATTTATATAAGGGTAAATGGCCTCAGATACATTTGAGACAAATGAAGGAAAAAGGCCTAATTTTGCTACCATAGCATACCCTATTATAACCTTCAAAAAACAAGGTAGATGAAGGATCCTGGCTTTGAATTCATCAAATATTCCTAGTTCCATGTCAACCTTAACAGCAAGGTTGCACGGCTTAGCCCTACAGCAATCTGTCCTCTCTAGGAGGTAATCACTGAGGTCTCCCACTGAGATTTGATGTAAGATTGGGATAATGTTTGCTACAAGACAAGGATAAGCTATTCAAGATGCCTAGCATATAGTAGTTTGCTCACTAATGGCACAGGAAACTATTATTTTCATTGTTACTTTTTTTTAGAAGCTATTTCCAGATTCTACCTTCCAGACCTATGCACAGCAATCAAAAGTGCCAATTCCCTAGATGGATTTCACTCCAGCCTGGGTAAGGGCAATACTGTTCCTCCCCTACACACCCTCACCACAACTCCGCCAAGGAAGCATAAAACTTATTTGAAATATAGTTACCTAAATAACTATTAAGTCAATTTGGTTAATTTAGATAGCCAAGTTAGAGGATGCTAGTTAAAGGAACACCAGATCCATTTTCATCAATTGCCAAGTGTGTATCTTGATATATCTGTAATTCTCTACTTGAGAATATTAAAATGACAATAAGCACATATACTTGTTCATTTTTTATTCAGCAATGACTAGTTGAACATTTACTGGGTACCAGATATTGTTCTAGGTGTGGGACATATTAATGTACAAGTTAGACAAGGTCCCTGCTTCAATGAGTTTCCTTCTGGTACTGAGTAGAGGATAATAAACAAGTAAATTAATATTCAGCATTGACAGGTGCCATGAAGAAAATACACCAGTGACTTAGCAGGTAATGCCTGGAGTTGGGAGGGGACATAGTGGGATTCTTTAGATGTGGTTTCTCAGCAAGAGGTGGTTTCTGTGCATATCCTGATCTTAAGGACATAGAAGATCCAGTCACATGGAGAACTGGGGAAACAGTAATCCAGACAAAAAGAAGAGTAAGAATAAGGCAGATACCTTGAGATGGAAGAGTCCTTAGTGTATTTGCGGAAGTGACTGAATATCGGTTTAGCAGGCTTGGCTAGAAGTGGTTAGGTAAAGGAGTAGTGATGAAGAGAGAGAGAAAACGAGGGTTTAGATCATAGAGCATATGGTAATATAGTTTCCCTATAGAAATGTTACACGTATTTTATATATGAAACAAAAACAGGAAAGAGAAATAAAAGAAACAAGCAATTATACCAATAAGGTAACTATTAGTAATTCAGCATATAGTCATCCAGTCTGTTTCTGAATAATTTTGTCTTCTCTAATTTAAATTATTTTTCTGTTTCTCTCTACCTCTTCCCCCGTACGTACTTTGGGGATCACAGGTTCTTCAACTGTTCTCTCTCATAATTTACTTTTTCTCTGCTTCTACATTTCGCATGTCAATGGGACATAGAACTTATTAATTCTGCTTCATGATCCCCTAGTTAAAGCTCTAAGTATGGTAACCAGCCATGTCCCAGGCCTGAGCTAATTAGCCTGGGCCATAAAAAGGTGTAAGACACCATCACTGCTCTAAGAAGCCTGATGTCTAGTTATTTATCTCTTTCTTTCAGGCATAGCCCTTACTATCAGGCATAAGCCTTACTTACCAATTCTGGCACGAGCCAATGCCTGGGCTTCACATCCCCCCTCATTTCAGCCTAAAGCAGTGGTCCCCAACCTTTTTGGCACCAGGGACCAGTTTGGTGGAAGACAATTTTTCCATGGACGGGGCAGGGATGGGGGAGGGACGGGAGAGGATGGAATGGTTCAGGGGTAATGTGAGTCATGGGGAGTCGCTCACCTCCTGCTGTGTGGCCCCGGTTCCTAAGAGGCTGAGGACCCATACCGGTCCTCAGCTCAGGGGGTTGGAGACCCCTGGCCTAAAGGACAGAACCAGATGGTATTGGCTTTATTGGATCATTAAGATCCTTAATTATATAGCCAGGGTTTTGAGTGAGGAATCCTCACATGACATTCAAATAAAATATTAAGATTATAAAAATAAAATGAGACTTGTTTATGAAGAGTGTTTTTCTCCTGAGTAATAGTTACTATAGAGCCAGAGCAGTAGAATACAACAGGAAAAGATTGAAGGAGTTTTTATATATCAGGTTAAAAATTTGGAGACTACATACTCTGCTTTCCAGATCCTAACCATTTTGATCTGACAGAGAGAATACAGCATTCAACCTCCTTTAAATTGAAGGTTGTACAACTCCTTACTCCATCCCCACTTTCAGCATTGTAAGACCGTCTAAGTAATAAAAAGTGAAATGAAAGAATCATAAATTCTAAGATGTAGAAAGACTATTAAAGGTTGCCTTGTCCTAGATTTTATGTGTTGGATGAGTATCTTCTGTACTACAAAAGTTCAACAAAGTTGACTGAATGTTGGCAAAGAATTTGTGATCCAATTTCGCTCTTGTAACGTGTGCTAAAAGTAAGGCATTAGACAAACGGCTAAGGGTAGTTTTAAATTTTACCCTTTCGGTTTTACTGCCTTTTAAACATTTTAAGCACAGTTAATAAGGCAGCTCTATCAGAAGAGCTTCTGGAATCATGGAAGCACTCAACATGCTCTAGGAATTTTGTACTCCAACATTCCCACAGATCTTTCAAATATCTGGCATTCTGTCATGATGTGTTATTTATTCAAATAGGTGCAGCAATACTGCACATGGAAATACCAAGTGAACCTATTTTTTAAAACTCTTACAAATAGTTTGTAATTACCAAACACAGAGAAAATGCCTACCTTTAATCTCCCACACTTGGTGTTAAATTTTGAAAGTTAAATGAACGCAAAATGTTTAGTTAACATAAGAAAGGCAGATACTAAATACAGACAGTTAAAATGTTCACCTTTAAGAATGACAACGTTTGTAATAGTACATGTCAGATCAAAAAACTGTAAAAATGCATATGGGGGCATTATTTTTACACTAACAAATTGTAAACATTATAATTATTGTACCCATTGCTAGCAAGATGCAGTAAAACTGGAGCATAACTATGCTACTTTTGCATTGTAAAGCAGTATAAACTTTTTGAAAAAACAACGTAATATGTGGCAATAGTTCTAATTATTTCATAATCTGTCCTGGGGAATTTATTCAAGAAGTATAGCTCAACAGGAGCAGAAAGTTTAAGGCACAGAAAGGCTCATTACTGAATCATTTATTATTTTTAAAAAGACTATGAAAAATTGAATTGAACAACAGTATTAAAATCATACCTCAATACAACTGACATTGCATATGTATTAAATTACAGTTACTATAAAAAATAAAGAGAACCATGAGGGAAAAGCTTTTGTAATGTTTATATGAAATTATAATATAAAGTTCTATTTGTGTGCTAATTACAGTTGTATGTGCATATATATATATATGCATATTTCTGTGCCTCCCTGTCCCCATCAGAAGAATGGAGATAAAATAATTACCTCAAATTTGTTGTAAAGATCAAATGTTAATTCAAACAAAGTGCTCAGCACTTTTTAGCTTTCAATAAGGATTCTAGAGATGCAGTCTATTATTTTTGTCTGTTATAAACTGATATAAGCCAATTTGAACTTCAACACTGTGGATTGTTTTGGGTAGATGCAGCAGACAGCCTCTAAAACCATATAAACTAAGCGACAGATACTAAAATGTTAATTTTATTTCATTTATATTTAAGTGACTGAATGTGGCTAGCTTCTATCAAATTGGATTGCACAGCTCTGCACAGTGGTGGGTGGGATGCAGGACCAAACTGGAATCCTAGGTTAAGAGCTCCACTTGGGAGAATTGGCTACTACGCTCACCAGATTTTTATATTCTTAATAATAACAGAGTATACAATGTTTCTAACTAATTCCCGTATCTTAATACCATTTATTTCATCAATGCAAAAATGTTTATCATCATTTATAATTAGCAAACAGTCTAGTGAAGATCACATAACCATATTAAAACTTTTGTAGAACAGCACCACTGGAGACTACACTGCTGATTAGAGAGCTTCCAAAATTTACTGTCCCAAGGTGGACATGAGAACTAACAGACACAGGTATCTCACCTCACTTATACTGAAGTGGCTTAAAGCAAATTACAAACAACACAATTAACAAATTAGTGTTATCACTTAAAATTTTATTTCACATGAAAGTTTAGAAATAAGAAATACTGTATAAAATCCTAGGCTGTTGCAGTGAGAAGGATGGGAGCCTTATTATAACAAAGTAATAGTATCAATAACTTCTGCACAAAATAAGATCATTTTATGGAGATAATTCTATTTAGACATGATCCTCCTACTAAGAATTAGCCTCTGTTACCTCTCCCAGAGCTGCTGAGCTGCAGAGCAGGTGCTCCAGGTGCGTGACAGGCATTTTTGAAGAAGAGTAGATTCTACTAAGTTTATGCTTTATTGAACCTGCACAGTAGCTAACAGGGACCAGACTAGACAAATCAATATAAGAGCCAACAGAGACCTTGACTGAGCTACTATACACAGAAAGACTGAGATCTCTTTATAAACAATATAGATACTCGAGGATAAAAAATAGCCATTTTCAATGCAAAAGTATGTGTCTGAAGATCAATGGATGACACAAGATTATGATGCATTAGAAAAGTAAGGGATATGGGTAGCTTTAGATCTGTGCTATTTTCCTTTGTTGTTACAGCTGCATAATGGTCTCAGCGATTACCCAGCGAGATGGCACTTAATATGAGGACTTACTAAACCATATATTTAAAATTGAAGGTCTCTCTACACACACATGAACATACACACATACAAACATGCATGCTTATGTTTGAATTAATGCAAAGGTATATAATATAAGCATATATATAATCACTGTATATGCTTTTATATGTTTGTATTAATTCTAATTCCATATTGGGGGATTCAATTATTCTTAATTGCCTGTTCCAATGATTTCATGTAACATTGAACTTTTTGGTGTTGTTAAACATATGTTTAATCTACTGCCTATCAAAGCAGCAACACTGTTCTATTTGTGTCTGATTTCCTCATCTGTGAATTGAGGATAATAATAGTGCCTACTTTATAAGGTTGTCAACACAGTAATTACAATACTTTGTGAAAAATAGTTTATTACTTGACTAAATTGAAAACATGTTCAGTAAATATTTTATTTTCTAATATGAATACTTTGTTTTAAATATACATATACTTTATTTTCCATCATAACTGTGATGTCTGTATAACATAATCTCTGCTTATTTTGACCACAGACTATTGAGAAATGTTATGGCACAACTTATTAAAGCTGATCACCTTTACGACTTGGCAGTAAAATGCTGAATAATAAATAAAGCATTTCATTTCACCTAAATTTATTTCATTAGGGGTAGTTAACTTGTAATATTCAACATTAATAAAATAAGGGAGTTAATTTCATGAAGATAAATGACTTTTGGTGCTATGCAAGTAAAAACAGCAACATTTAAAATTATTTTCTAAAATATGCATTAGTGTAAATTAAACATACAGTGTCAAAAACCGAATAAAATATTTTCAACCCTGTTCTTGAATTTGTAAAATGTACGCCTTTTGTTGGTGCAACTTCAAAGCAGAGATATGATAATATTAAGCAGTCAATCATTTTGTAACATGTAGAGGAAATCAGGGCAACCAAATTGTAGAAGGAAGATTAAATAAAGTTACTGGGTCTCACTACCTCATTAGCTTTCATACAGTCTCACAATTCATAAACCATGCCTCTGTTCAGCAACTGTGGAAAATATGAGGCTAAATTCATTTTCTATTTCAAACATAATGTGTAAGTATGATTACATATATGTTTAGTATTTACACCTAATTTTCTCCAAATCAAAATAATCTGGAGCAGCTTACAGGGAAAACAAAATGTAAGATAGGGCAATCAGGGATATAAATCCACAAAGATTATTGAAATTTAGCTAAGAAGTCAGGAGAACTGTCTAAGTGGCTAGTACCTTCTCCCAGGGGAAATTCATGACAGCTTAGCACAGGGAACCCACCTCACACTTTCCAGGATGATAAAGAAAAATAGGTGGAATTGTAGTATATTGTTTGTACTGCTTAACTAACTCATATTGTCTGAGTAATTTTAGATAGAGAAAGGCCAAAATTTGATTAGAGAAAGGTTTAGCATGGAGGATATGGACTAACCACCCAAACTCACCTGCCTTCCACAGACTAGTCTGAAATTCTTCCCACTTTTAAGGCTTTATAAATGGGATATTGTTGTCATAACCATGTACTGAGCACCTACTTTTTGCCAGCCATTTGGGGGTGGCCAATTGCTGTGCAGGTTGTATAGGACACAACTCTAGGAGACACCATTCACTTGGTGATCATAAAAATTATTTATTATAACAATTTATGGGCACATGGCAGTAAAGTGTATTGAGGGAGAGGAGGCTTCTTTTGAACCACACAAAGTACTACATAGGATATCAGTTCCTAGAGCTGTGCTTAACTATTGTATATGTTATCATTTTACCTTTAAAATGCCCTTATTATAAAGAAATAGTTACTGAATTTTTCAGATTAAGAAACTAAGGCTTAGAAAAGTAGATATTCCCTCAAGATAAAATAGTTGTTTACTTGACAGAGCTAGGATTTGAAATCAAGGTACTGCAGTTCCAAAACCCATACTTTAAACCAAAGTTCTACATTGAAAGGATGAATATGGAGGGTCTCAGCCATAAATATTTTAGTGTGAAGAAACAGTCTAGGATTATATTTAGAATATATGTGGTAGCATGTAGCTAGGTAGTTGACACACAGAGAAATTGGGAGGAGCATCAGCTATGTTGAAATACAGTGGTATGTCATTCCATATAAGAAAGAAAATCCACCAACAAGGTGGGCTCTCTCTCTGGAGAAATAGGTTGCTCCAAATAAATTATACTGAAGACATCATATTGTGAGAAGAAGTCACTGTGTGACTGCACATCACATTTACTTCCCCAATATGATTATTTGTTCCTAACCTATAAACATGGATTAATCCAAATGGGCTTTTGATAAATGTAATAATCAGTTTATGTAAGGAACATTTTTTTAAATAAAAAGACTCATTGATGGAAAAATATCATTTCAAATGACTTTCTTGCCAGCCCACAGTTTCCAAAGTTCTTTTTTGAATGCATCTGCATTTTTACACCTTGCATCTGTAATTGACTATTTCATTCAAAATCCGCTAACTAACTCCCAAACTATTGAAGTCTCAGGTAGCCAAAATGCTTCTGTAAGCATAAAGTGTACATTTGAACACTAAATGTGCCCTATAATGTTCAAATCACATTGTAAAGAGCTGGAATATCTAATTCTCAGTTATACTGATTCAACTCAAGAATGTACTGTACTTGGGATTTCCAGAACATATTTATCTTTCATATTCATTATCTGATGTTCTTTATTACAGAATGATGAACATCAAACTAATGTAATGAACCATATTACCTGAAAAACATGATTAAACCTTTTAAAATATTACTAGATATAATAATTTACAGCCTCCACTAAGTAAGTCCACTAAGTACTCTATCAGATTTATTCTTTTCAGAGGTCACAATAAAACTAGGTTTGGCTACAATTATTAATATTTAATTATAAGGATATTAAGACAAAGAGGAATGCATGACATATTTAAGATCCCAAAGCTATCAAGTGCTGGAGTCAGGAAACAAATATGAGCCTTTATTACTTCATGGCCCTTGCTATTTAACATTATTCTATAATGTTAATTCATATTTGCTTTCTATTTTGTCTTTTTATCAAACATCAAATCACATAGAAACAAGTTATGAAATGTAACTTACGCTTCTGTTGTTTCATCAGTTCCCATATTAACCACTTTGTTTTAGGCCAGCATGATTCTTGCTGAAATGCAGCTTCTCTTCCAAACTTTCCAAAACATGGCCAATGGGTTATTCTTCTGAAAACACAGCTCTAATCACACAGAATTCCCTTGCTCAAAAGAATATCTCCCTATTCTCTCGTTAATAAAACTAACATCCCTAACTCCATGGTTTCAATCCTTCATTGTCGAAATATTAGCTGAATACTTACAGGAAACGTAAGACACATTCTTAGAATTTTTGTTAAAGAACTTGTATTTTTAAATAACAACACTTTAAGGAATACTGCCCTAGTCTGGGATTCATTAATAGTGAGCTAAACATCTCTTTGTCACAAACCAACTACTCCTTCGTTTAATTACATACTTTTTACTTTGTCCTGGGCTTCTAGGAGACAACACTCAAAAAAGACAAGAAGAATAACCCTCCCAGAATTCAGACAATACTACTAAGCTACAGTAAACAAAACAGCATGTCACTGGCACAAAAACAGATATATGAACAGAATAGAGAGCCCAGAAATAAACCCATACACTAAAGAATAATTAATCTTCAACAAAGGAGGCAATACTGCAATGGGGAAGAACAGTTTCTTCAGCAAGTGGTATTGGAAAGTTGGACAGCGCATGTAAATCAATGAAGTTAGAACACACCCTCACACCATACGCAAAAATAATCTCAAAATGGCTTAAAGACATACAGATGGCAAATAGGCACATGAAAAGATGCTCAACATCATTAATTATTAGAGAAATGCAAATCAAAACTACAATCAGATATCACCTCACACCAGTCAGAATGGCCATTATTAAAAAGTCTACAAATAGCAAATGCTGGAGAGGGTGTGGAGAAAAGGAAACTCTCTTACACTGTTGGTGGGAATGTAAATTGTAGCAGCCACTATGGAAAACAATATGGAGGTTACTCAAAAAACTAAAAATAGAGTTTCCATATGATCCAGCAATTCCACTCCTGGGCATATATCCAGACAAAACTCTAATTCAAAAAGATACACGAAACCCTATGTTCACAGCAGCACTATTCACAATAGCCAAGACATGGAAGCAACCTAAATGTCGTCAACAGATGAATGGATAAAGATGTGGTACATATATACGATGGAATAATACTTAGCCATAAAAAAGGAATGAAATAATGTCATTCACAGCAACATGGATGGACCTAGAGGTTTTCAAACTAAGTGAAGTAAGTCAGAAAGAGAAAGACAAATATCATATTATATCACCTATATGTAGAATCTAAAATGTGACATAAATGAACTTATCTATGAAACAGAAACAGACTCAGAGACATAGAGAACAGACTTGCGGTTACCAAGGGGAGGGGGAGGGGGAGGGGGGGATGGAGTGGGAGTTTGGGATTAGCAGATGCAAACTAGTATATACAGAATGGATAAATAACAAGGTCCTACTGTATAGCACAGGGAACTATATTCAATAACCTGTGATAAACCATAATGGAAAAGAATATAAAAAAGAACATATGTATATGTATAACTAAATCACTTTGCTGTACAGCAGAAATTAACACAACATTGTAAATCAACCATACTTCAATTAAAAAAAAAGGCAGAGCTCTAAATTCAGTGTCAGCCAAACAGACTCAGACAAATATACCCACTCTAATACTAGCTCTATTTCCTTCTTCAATATATACTCTGTAGCTTTCTTTTTTACATAGATTTGGATAATACTTGTTTTCCTCTGTTTGCTACCTAAACATGCACATACCAAAGGGCTAATAATCTGTGCAAAACCCTTAACTCCACACCCTCATGGTAGCCTGTTGTCCTAACCCATACTTTCCTGTTTTAATGATACTCCATTCAGACTCCACAGTGTCCAGTGGTCTTCTGATTTCTAAATTCAGTTCTCACAATGACTCCACCATGCAACAGCTCCCCTAAAATGATGACCATATCAATTTTTTCCTAGATTAGTACCCTTTTTTCTCATGTTCGAGCCCAAGTCCCTCATCATCATCTTTCAAATCACTTAGGCCTTCAGAGGATGTCATAAAACAACCTCCCACATTCATTACTTTTCTAATTTTTTTTGTGAATATCTACAAGCTTTCAGATAAATCTCTTCTCTTGCTGGAATTTTACCCTCTCCCTAAAGAATTTGTCAAATCATAGTTGTCACCTGCATATGATTTTTCCTACAAAGGTAAATGTCACTGGCTTCCTCTCTTGCTCATATATTGTTACTACAGTGAGGGGAAGGTGAGTCTCACGGTCTGTAGTCTCCCAGGTAAGAGAGGGGAGTGTTGGTGGAGCTAATGGAGTTTGGGGATGAGGGTCAAGTGTTGAGGAAAATATGCTGAATCTTTCATTCTCACTGTGTCTTGCTATTTTTTACTGCTCACCTGCAGTATAATACTATTAAACCACAATGATTAATTTAGTTCTAAAATCTCACAGTACTCCAACATCAAGCATATTTGAGAAATTCATATCTTCTTCTCAAATAAATTTTGACTTCATATGGATCTATATACTATATATGTCTTGCCCTGGCTACTTCACAAAACTTTTTCTTATCTGAAACTGGAGACACATGGACTTTGATATCCAAGGTTAAGCGTATTTTAATAGCCCTTTAAAATATTATCATAGGTAATGACAATGAAAACAAGGCAACCCAAAACCTCTGAAACAAGAAACATCTCAAATAAAAAACCTTACAACTAAAGGACCTAGAGAAAGAAGAACAAAGAAAACCCAAAGTCAACAGAAGGAAAGAAATCATAAAGATCAGAGCAGAAATTAATGGTATAGAACTGAAGAAAACAATAGCAAAGATCAACAAAACTAAAAGCTGGTTCTTTGAGAAGATAAACAAAATTGATAAACCTTTAGCCAGACTCGTCAAGAAAAAAAAGGGAGAGGACAAAAATCAATAAAATTACAAAATGAAAAAGGAGAAGTTACAATGGACACAGCAGAAATAGAAAGGATCGTAAGAGACAACTATAAGCAACAGCACGCCAATAAAATGGACAACCTGGAAGAAATGGACAAACTCTTAGAAAGGTACAACCTTCTGAGACTGAATCAGGAAGAAATAGAATATACGAACAGACCAATCACAAGTAATGAAATTAAAACTGTGGTTAAAAATCTTTCAACAAACAAAAGTCCAGGACCAGACGGCTTCACAGGCGAATTCTACCAAGCATTTAGAGAAGACCTAACACCTATCCTTCTCAAACTCTTCCAAAAAATGGCAGATGAAGGAACATTCCCAAGCTCATTCTATGAGGCCACCATCACCCTCATACCAAAAACAGACAAAGATACTGCAAAAAAAGGAAATTACAGGCCAATATCACTGATGAACATAGATGCAAAAATCCTCAACAAAATACTAGCATACAGAATCCACAACACATTAAAAGGATCATACACCATGATCAAGTGGGATTTATCCCAGGGATGCAAGCATTGTTCAGTATATGCAAATCAATCAATGTGATACACCATACTAACAAACAAGAATAAAAACCACATGATCATCTCAATAGATGCAGAAAAAGCTTTTGACAAAATTCAACACCCATTTATGACTAAAACTCTCCAGAAAGTGGGCATAGAGGAAACCTAACACAACATAATAAAGGCCATATATGACAAACCCACAGGAAACATCATTCTCAATGGTGAAAAACTGAAAGCATTTCTTCTAAGATCAGGAACAAGACAAGGAGATGTCCACTCTCACCACTATTATTCAACATAGTTTTGCAAGTCCTAGCCATGACAATCAGAGAAGAAAAAGAAATAAAAGGAATACAAACTGGAAAAGAAGAAGTAAAACTGTCACTGTTTGCAGATGACATGATACTATACATAGAAAATCCTAAAGATGCCACCAGAAAACTATTAGAGCTCATCAATGAATTTGGTAAAGCTGTAGGATACAAAATTAATACACAGAAATCGCTTGCATTCCTATACACTAACAATGAAAGATCAGAAAGAGAAATTAAGGAAACAATCCCATTTACCATCACAACAGAAAGAATAAAATACATAGGAATAAACCTACCTAAGGAGACAAAAGACCTGTACTCAGAAAACTATAGGATACTGATGAAAGTAATCAAAGACGACACAAACAGATGGAGAGATGTACCATGTTCTTGAACTGGAAGAATCAATATTGTGAAAGTGATCTACAGATTCAATGCAATCTCTATCAAATAACCAGTGGCATTTTTCCCAGAACTAGAACAAAAAATTTTACAATTTGTATGGAAACGCAAAAGACCCCGAATAGCCAAAGCAATCTTAAGAAAGAAAAATGGAGCTGGAGGAATCAGGCTCCCTGACTTCAGACTATGGTATGGTACCTGTACAAAAACCAGAAATGTAGGTCAATGGAACAGGATAGAAAGCCCAGAGATAAACCCACACACCTATGGTCAACTAATCTATGACAAAGGAGGCAAGGATATTCAATGGAGAAAAGACAGTCTCTTCCATAAGTGGTGCTGTGAAAACTGGACAGCTACATGTAAAAGAATGAAATTAAAACACTCCTTAACACCATACACAAAAATAAGCTCAAAATGGATTAGAGACCTAAATGTAAGACTGGACACTATAAAAATCTTGAAGGAAAACATAGGCAGAACACTCTGACATAAATCTCAGCAAGGTCTTTTTTGACCCACCTCCTAGAGTAATAAAAATAAAAACAAAAATAAACAAATGGGACCTAATGAAACTTAAAAGCTTTTGCACAGCAAAGGAAACCATGAACAAAACAAAAAGACAACCCTCAGAATGGGAGAAAATATTTGCCAATGAAGCAACTGACAAGGGATTAATCTCTAAAATATACCAACAGCTCATGCAGCTCAATATAAAAAAAAAAAAACAAGCAACCCAATGAAAAAATGGGCAGAAGACCTAAATAGACATTTCTCCAAAGAAGACATACAGATGGCCAACAAACACATGGAAAGATGCTCAACATCACTAATTATTAGAGAAATGCAAATCAAAACTACAATGAGGTAACACCTCACACCAGTCAGAATGGCCCTCACCAAAAAATTCTACAAACAATAAATGCTGCAGAGGATGTAAAGAACAGGGAACCCTCCTATACTGTTGGTGGGAATGTAAATTGGTACAGCCACTATGGAGAACAGTATGGAGGTTCCTTAAGAAACTAAAAATAGAATTACCATATGTCCCAGCAATCCCACTCCTGGGCATATACTCAGAGAAAACCATAATTCAAAAAGATACATGCACCTCAATATTCATTGCAGCACTATTTACAATAGCCAGGGCATGGGAGCAACCTAAATGCCCATCAACAGAGGAAAGGATAAAGAAGATGTGGTATATGTGTGTGTGTGTGTGTGTGTGTGTGTGTGTGTGTGTGTATATATATATATACACATATATATATATATACAAACATACATACATACATATACATACAATGGAATATTAGCCATAAAAAGCAACAAAATAGTGCCATTTGCAGAGACATGGATAGACATAGAGGCTGTCACAGAGAGTGAAGTAAGTCAGAAAGAAACAAAACAAATATCATATAATATCACTTACATGTGGAATCTGGAAAAATGGTACAGATGAACTTATCTGCAAAGCAGAAAAATAGAGACACAGATGTATAGAACAAACTTAGGGATACCAAGGGGGGAAGGTGGGATGGGATGAATTGGGAGATTGGGATTGACATACATACACTACTATGTATACAACAGATAACTAATGAGAACCTACTGCATAGCACAGGGAACTCTACTCAATGTTCTGTGGTGACCCAAATGGGAAGGAAACCTAAAAAAGAGTGGGTATATGTATAACTGATTCACTTTGCTGTACAGTAGAAACTGAGACAACATTGTAAAGCAACTATGCTCCAATAAACATTTTAAAAAATAAAATACTTTCATATAAAGTCACATTTTTAAAACCTTTGTAGACAATCCTCATTACTTTAATTAGCTACATAGTTTAGGACACATAAATATATTTCAAACATCATTATTGCCTATTTTGGGGAGGGGGCTCTAAAATAGTATATCTTCCAACTAATTTCCATTTTTTCAGATCAAGTATTAGAGATAAAAAAATAGCCACAGAGTAAACTTTTCACATGAAATTCTTTATCCCCTTCTTTCCTTCCATCTTTCCTGTCACATTTGTAGTATCTTATTATGTATTGTCTATATTTAGATGAGTCAAGATTAGGAAGCCAAGGACCATAGAAGGAGAAAGAAATTTATGCTATTAATAAACATTTACACAGAGATATGGAAATATTCCTTTCCCTGAAGCCAGTCTTTCATCTATTGAACACTCATTATGCTTTCTCAATCCACTCATATTATATCTATAATAACAACGTATGAAATTGTGCTTTCTAATATATAGAACATATTACATTAATAGTACATGTACACATTAATAACTCTGGCTACAGACCAAGGCTACCAATATTTGCTGTGGTGCTATGTCCCAACACATAATTTTATCAAAACTGAAATCCACGGTATGGTAAAGGTAAACTGGTCCCTGGTTAGACATGGCATAATTTTATCTATTTTTCCTTAAAATATAAGCTAAATATTTTTCTCCATGAACACAATTTATATTGGTCTTCTTAGAGTATTTACCAGTCATGTGAAGAATAACTTATGAGTGTAGGTTCTGATGAATAGAATCTTTCATGATTAGTGTTTTAAAATGAGTAAACCGTCTTCTCAAAACAGTCTGCAGGCTTGGTACTGTCTTCCTTCCTTCTTTCCTGTGTTCTTTCTCCTTTCTCTATGTTCTAGTTCTCTCTCTCTCTCTCTGTCTCTCTCTCTGTCTCTCTCTCTCTGTCTCTCCCTCCCTCTCTCCCTCCTTCCCTCCCATAGAGATTTGGAAGGCGTCATAAGTGTTTATGGGAACTCTACTTTGAAATTAGGGTAGACTGGATGCAAATCCTAGACCTGACATGAAGCTTTATGGCACTGATTACATTAGTTTTTACTGCTGTGTGATGATTTACCACAAACTTATAAGTTTAAGACAACATCCATTTTTCAATCTCACAGTTTCCACACACTGGAAGTCTAGGCATGGCATAGACCCTCTGCTCATGGTCTCACAAAGCTGAATTTTAAGATGTCAGCCAGAGCTGAAGTCCCATCTAAGACTAGGGGTCCACTTCCAAGCTTCTGTTGTTTTTAGAAGAATTAATTTTCTTGCACCTGTAGAACTCATGGAGGATGCATTTCGAAAAGAAAACCTCTTTGACCTCTAGACTTCCTATTAAGAACTTACTTGATTAGGTCAGGGCCACCAGATAATATAAAACTTGATTATCAAAACTGATTAAGGACCTTAATTCCATCTGTAAAATTTCCTTTTACCATATAGCATAACATAATCACAAGACTGATATTCCCTTACGTTCTAAGGTCTTATTTGCACTAAAATGGAGGGTATTATATCAGGCTGTGGGTCACTGGGAATTATATTAGAATCTGCCTTCCACCCTAAGTAAATTGTATAATTAATTTGTGTTTTTAGTTTCCTGACAATCTGAAAGGTTACTGAAAGAATTGAAAACTGTAATTCATATAAGCCACCCTGCATATTGCTGCCTTATCTGCAGTAATGATCTCTTATTTGAAAATAATGATTTTCAAAACTAGTATCTCCACTGTAGATTTATAAAAGTCAGACGAGAACATAGACTATAACAATTTGACTCTTTGTTTTAATTTGAATATCCCCTTCCCCTGGGCAACAAGCCTCAAGTTTAGGTTTAAGTAAGTAGAAGAAAAATTAGTAATAAAAAAGTAAAAATAAACTGAGTAATATCACTAATACTATGCATCAAAAGTAACAATTTATAAGACAGAGAAAAAGAAAAAATGATTGGACTTGGAAAATATATACTGCCTAATTTATAATTTTTTGCACATTTGTGTTAGGGTTTGCTCAAAGAAGGAGAATCACTATAAATATTATGGAAATAATGGATTCATATGAGAATTAGATCTTATACACACATGGGAGTTGATAGGGAAGGGATGTTATGGTAGAGAGTTGGAGGATTATGGAAAGAGTCCTTAATTTTTCCATCTGAAACAGTGGCTTGAGTGGACAAGTTGGAGCATGCAAGGAAATCTGAAAAAGAAAAGTACATCTGTCTAATAAAATGAAATCACAAAGGAGGAGTTTGTGTATAAGTCTGTGAGAAGCTGTTCCCCCTCTGCAAGTGCTGCCTCTGTGAGACTCTAGCCAAGCATCTGGTGGTACACCTGGGGTTGTTATTCCTGAAGATGAGAAAATGAGTTGGATACAAAGTCAGGAACATGAGTGCAAATGGAACCCAGTGAGCTCCTCTGTGATAGTCAGTCCTGCATCTAACTGCGATGGCCTTCCAAGTGCAATGATTCAGTTTCACCTCTGCCTTGCAAATCTCATGGAAGTTCCTTTTTTGGCCAACCTAACTTGGAGCCATAAGGCAAAACTGGTACCAGGAACATAGTTCCCAGCTTCACAAATCAACATTGTAGAATCCATCAAAACATCAGCTTAATAGAAATTAATCATGAACGAAAGTAACACTAACCATAAAATCAGTAAAATCAGTAAATTATAGTCAACTATTTAGAGGTCTATGATATGGAAGGACTATGGACATGGATTTATTTTTATCATTTAAGAAGAAACTGTCAAAGGAAAATAGTATATATTGAATCTTACAATAGATAAGTTAATATACTAGGAGATCTGCATATACTGTCTCCTTCAAATCTAAAAACAAACTTCCACAATTTGATATTAATATATTTTTTAAAAGATCTCAAAACTGAGCGTAATAATCACATATGAATTTTGATTTAATATTGTTTGCTGCAAGATAGGCAAAAAAAAAAAGTTTGAGAACACTGAATTGCATATCAGTAGATTACTGTGGATCCTCCTTACTGAAATAAGGACAATAGAAATAGAATTGTTGTAAAGCTTGTCCGTTATATAATTCAATGCTCTTATGTAAAATCCTCCTACAATTTTCTCCCCAGTGGATAAAAACTCAAACATCATGACAACAAAATACTCTGAATTTGTAACCTGTTTTTGGCCTTTAGATACTGATGGTCTTGGATAAGTACCATAAACCTTTATAAATCTCTATGTTCCTGTCTGTATGAAAAAGATATTACACATCTCACATTTGTCATGAGAATTAAATGAGGATGATTATTTCTCACAATATCCAGGCAATGTTAAACATCCAGATAATGCCAGCCACTATGAGTAAAATGAAAATATGAAAACTTTATTAGTCTATATCTACCCATCCACCCATCCATCTTTGACTGCCAAGTAGCTTAGCAGACGTAAATGTAAAGCCATACTGCAGTTATCATATCAGCCCAGCCGTTTTTGGATCAACAACACCCATATATCCTCTATGTCATTTTGTTTTATTTCCATCTCATCAATACTACTCCACATAACTTTTATGACAACTTCTTCGAAAAGTTTTAGAAAGAAGAATGGTAATAACTCAATAATTAAAGAAATACCATTAACCTTGTCTCTAGTGGGCAATGACTTTGCCCACTGAATATGCCATTACTACTATTTTTAATTTGGAATACTTATTATGCTTGGGGTATTACCTTACAATCAAAATGTTAGAAGCCTTCATAACTCTCTGAACCATATAAAACCCAATGAAGAATTTCTCATAATGGCAAGGACAATTTTTTGTGAATCCCCACTAAACTGGCTTAGAAATACTTTGCCTGCCTTCTGAGAGCTGATCTAAACAGTCTGTGCATATCAAAACTTTGAATTGTGAGTCACTGGAACAATGTAAAAAGTCAGCAATCTATGCAATGATGCCAACAGCCCTTTAAGCAAATTCAACTAAATCAGGAAGAAAACCCAGATGATCTACTAGTGATGGTGGGAATTGCTTTTCATTAAATTTAGTATCAGACAAGATTGATCTTATTCATAATCATTAAATAGACTTATTTTCTATAGTTTTCTAGTAACATTACATACTGGGGACCCTTGTCCTTTAATGAAGCAATGGTCTGGAAAAACTAGTCATACTATTTCATGGCTCAGTGCTACAAAACTGCTGTACCTAATAGAGTAGTAATTGAGGCAAGCCGATATACAAAACTAACAGCTGGGAATGGTCCCAGGACACCTGAGAAGTTATGTGGCATTACATTTTAGATTTTTGGAAAGTGTGCATACAATTCCCTTAAGAGTTGTTGTCACACTATTTCAAGCTGCTCCCTTAGAATAAAAATGCTGACAAACATCTAAAGGCAATCGAGAGCTCCTAGGAACAGAAGTTCCTCTGGCCTTAACAGAGCCAACAGAGTACAAAGGGACTCTTTTGGCAAGATAATTTTTTCCTTTAATCTATGGATGAAACATGTCCTTCTAATTGCTTTCTATGGCATATGTTGTAAACAAGCTACTTCCTTGATCATCTCTTGAATGCTCCGTATTAGAGTTATTTTTCTCTTGTATAAAATGAGAATAAGAAAGGATAATCTAGAAGTTTATGTCAACAATTAAGTAAGCTAAAACTGATTAATGTCAACTTTTCATAGGTGCTCAGTAAATAGTCATTATTTTAGCTGGACTTTTTTTAAAGACTGTTTTAAATCAAAAGATCAAGGTGTTTTGATTTTTTGTTTGTTTTTCCTATCAGTGACTCCAGGCAAACTAAGGAGAACTCTGGAGACAAATTTGGCAATTAGTTGGAGAAAGCAGAACAAATAATATATCTTTCTTTATGTAAGGAATTTTCAACAAACTGATATTATAGCAATGTAAAATAAAACTCAGATTCTAAATTGTTTTTTCCGCCGAGTCAAAACCGAGCAAACTCAGGAAACGTAACTAGAATACTTTCTGATTATCAACTATTATACTACCTATTCAAATGTTATGTCAATTTGTACTTAGTGTTTTCATATACTTTATTACATCATTAAAACTGTATTCAGTACAGGCTTAATTTTAAATTAATTAATTCTGTAAAAAATTATATAGCCCCAATTTTCTTGTGTTTAAGTTCTCCAACATTTTGAGATCATCTTTTCCTTTAATTTTTTTTTTTGGTTTTTTTTTTGTTTTTTTGTTTTTTTTTTTGCGGTATGCGGGCCTCTCACTGCTGTGGCCTCTCCCGTTGTGGAGCACAGGCTCTGGACACACAGGCTCAGCGGCCATGGCTCACGGGCCCAGCCACTCCGCGGCATGTGGGATCTTCCAGGACCGGGGCGCGAATCCATGTCCCCTGCATCGGCAGGCGGACTCTCAACCACTGCGCCACCAGGGAAGCCCCTCCTTTAATTTTTAAACAGAACAAAGCTGTGGAGAACTGCTTCCACATTTATTGTTAATTCCAGGTCTTTCTGTAAGTTCCCAGAGAGAATCCATTGGATAAATCTCACTCTAATTCTGTGCTCTTTTTGAATTTGGGGAATTATTTTTTTCTCAACTACTCCCCATGTTCTCTTTTCTCTGCCTAATATTAATGCAAATGTGGGCTTTTTTAATGATCCCCAAAAGCTCATCAACTCAACAGATTTGTGCATAGTGTATTTTACTGAAGGTTTCAAATCATGATGGAATTGGGAGAGATATATTATTAAATCATTTTCGTAAGAGTATATAACAGATCAACAAGAATTTATGTAGTTATATAGGCACAGATATGAGTGTGTGTATGTTCATCCTAAAGACACTCCTGTCATGAAAATTTCTCATTTGTAAACTTTTTCCAACATATCTCCTAGGACTCCGTTATTACTATGATTGTAATTCCCCTACTCTCCTCATACTAGTAAATACTGACTACACAATGCTGCAAGGAAGTACATTCTATCGTGCAAGTCTGTTCATATAATGCTTGTTCAAAATGTTTTCATGTTCCTCATTGCTTTCAGAATAAAATCTATATCTTGCCTAACACAAAAAAACAATCCTGAATAATTCTGCTTATGATAACTATTTCAATCCCAGTAACTCTCCTATCAAAATTAAGTTTCTGGGCTTCCCTGGTGGCGCAGTGGTTGAGAGTCCGCCTGTCAATGCAGGGGACACGGGTTCGTGCCCCGGTCCGGGAGGATCCCGCATGCTGCGGGGCAGCTGGGCCCGTGGGCCATGGCCGCTGCGCCTGCGCGTCCGGAGCCTGTTCTCTGCAACGGGAGAGGCCACAGCAGCGAGAGGCCCGCGTACCGCAAAAAAAAAGAAAAAAAAAAAAGAAAAAAAATTAAGTTTCTTTCAATTAATACTTTTATCTAAACCTAAAAACAATATCTTACGAGTTATGTTATATATTGAACACAGAATTTTAAGTAAGTGCATCATAGATTCTTTGCAGTACTTAGGACTTGGGCTCTGTGCCTGCCTCTGACCTACAACAGAGGCAGCAGCAGAGCTTGGCCACAGCAAAATGCATGGATTCCGGGCTTCCCTGGTGGCGCAGTGGTTAAGAGTCCACCTGCCGATGCAGGGGACGCGGGTTTGTGCCCCGGTCCGGAAAGATCCCACATGCCGCGGAGCGGCTAGGCCCGTGAGCCATGGCCGCTGGGCCTGCGCGTCCGGAGCCTGTGCTCCGCAATGGGAGAGGCCACAACAGTGAGACGCCCACGTACCGCAAAAAAAAAAAAAAAAAAAAAAAAGCATGGATTCCAAAAGTAATATTTCATTATAGAAATTTAAACAGAATCCTTCTTTTAATACCAAGGAGCAAAGTGACCCACAGTCATAAATGAGTTATTAGCGTTAGTTGCTAAAAGTTAGGATGAGAGCAGCTGTTCATAATATATAATAAGGAAATATGACAGTTAAATGTGTCAAACTGACTATGATATTAAGATGATTATTCTTAAATGTATTAAACTAACACAAAACTGTCATTAGTTATTTATAACTAATGACAAGTTAATAGCAATCTAGTAATATCTATGCTCATTTTATCAAGTGATATAACATTTTATCTTCTTGATATTTTATAAGTAGAAATTGCATGCAGTCCAGATAGGAGTACACGAGTGCAAACATTATACTCTAGGGTAGGAATAGTTCACGTGGCTTTTGAAGATAACTAAAAACTACCCACTTGCATAGTGCCGTGTACATCAAACAACGATGTAATGACTAATCATCCTTCTTAAGCACTTCAATACTAGGAAAGGAGAGTTCATTTTTAAGGTCATCTCAGTCACTGAAAGGGAATATCCTTTCATTTTTTGTTAACATTTTTATTGAGGTTTAATTACACAATATATTGTACATAAAAAGTACACAACTAAACATCTTGACATATGTATATGTCCATGAACCTATCACCACAATCAAGAAAATGAGCATACATGTCACTCCAAAAGTTTCCCTGTGTCCCTTGTAATCCACTTGTTCTGCACCCATCTGGACTTTCAGCTCCACATTCTCAATTCAGGGAGTCCACTGACCACACCTGGGCTCCCATTTCCTAAACACTGACCTGGAAATGTTCTCCAGACAGAAATATGAAAATATTTTTTAGAGATTTATTCGTTTCCCACTTCTTAGGGATCACTGATGTCCAGTATCATGAAAACTATTGTTTCACTTATTCTATATGTTTTGTTGCTGTTGTTATTATTGCTTCAGATGGGAGCTTAAATACAGTCTGTTACTTTAGCTTGTCCAGAAGACTATGCTTTTATTTTTAATTATATAGCCTTTTTGGTTTTTGAACAACTCATGTTACACAGGAGCAGAAACATTCTTGTTACTCAAGAAATTACAAAGGTATATATAGCAGTTACCTCCCAAGAGCCTGGGACAAAGGCTAGCCAAATTCATTATTACATAATAGCCATATTAATTTATGTTTTCCTGACAGTAAATATGACGTTTTTGGATCAGAGGCAGATCAGCTATTTGCATACAGAATACCTTAGTGCCAGGTCCCATGCCCCATTTCCTCCTTGTCATAACACAGTGTGTATCATACAGACCTTGCACATATAGGGGAACAATCCCAAAATCATGAACCTCAAAGCTTATACAGGAGTTAATCCATCTCCCCTTCTTCCTCTTCAGAGAAAAGGAGAGAGAGCTTGGAATGTGAATAAATCTCTTGGGGGAAGAGGGATGGTCTCTACCCTAAAATGTAAGCAATTTGGCTCCAGGGGAGGTAAATAATGTATTAGTAATCTGTTTTAGTCTGCTCAATCTAGTATAACAAAATCCCATAAAACATGTGGCTTAAGCAACAGGGACTCCTCTATACAAACACCTCTGTATGTACAAGGTCTGTCTGGCATGCACTGTGTTTGAGCTGCAAACATGGTTTTATAGCACCATATGTTGACTGCTTACTCTGTAACTGGCACGGTGTTGTACATCCCGCAACACGTACATGTGCATGCACACATACTGATACACACTCACACATAAGCATTCCAGTGCAAGGAGACCCTTCCTGCCTTTTTTCACTGGGAACTGACCATATCACAGTTACTAATCCTGATAATTAGGATTTTATTCTAACTTAATCATGACATAGGGTTATCTGTAATGTCAATAATGACCTTAATCGAGTTGGTTACAAGTTATTGACATACGGTGTATATTTTAAAGACATATGTATAAACTATGTATACTATGGAATGTATTTGTGAGTGCAGTAACATTCGATTTCTGCATTCTAAAGTGGCAATTAAAGTATTTTACCAGTGTTGTCAAGAGACTTGAACCTTTTTGCCTGCTCTATGTTCTCATTCTTCTAGTTTTTACAGATGTTCTCTTGGCTTTCTCACGATTCTTGTTCTACATTATTCTGTGCTAGAATTCTTAACATTTTAATTCTTAAAATCTAGTTCTATTTGTAATCATTTTTAATCTGTAAATTGGTAAACGCTCAAAATTCAGTTAAATAAAGGATTAACTGGTATTTTTAGAAATGTTGCTTTTTTCAAATATACGCAGCTCTTCTGTATTCCTAAGAATAACTCCTGTCTTTAATCTGAACATTATATGTTGGGAAAAAAATGTAAATAATTTCTACATGATCATGGCTTTAAGAGCAATGGAAATTGACTTGCACTTACACATCACTGGCCAGAATCTGGCCGCATAGCCACGTCTAGAAGTAAGACGACTGAAAAATCAGGAAATATGACTCATGGTAGACTCAGACCAACCATGATCCAAGACATAAGAAAGACACATTGGAGAGGGAAGTGGGTATTGTGCAGGTCCCTAATTGGATACTCCTAAGTATTTTGCAGAATTGCTGAGAAAATTAAATGAGAATGTATGCAAGTACCTATATCAAGGGG
The DNA here is from genome assembly GCF_964374135.1 of Grampus griseus. NCBI lineage: Eukaryota > Metazoa > Chordata > Mammalia > Artiodactyla > Delphinidae > Grampus > Grampus griseus. The sequence goes on from NC_139002.1 coordinate 78,853,724, forward strand.
AATATTTAATAAATACTAGTTCTAAAATATTAGATATAGTTACTGTTCCTAGTACTATTCATTTATATATTCTTTGAGAGCAGGAACTCCTTTAAATTCACTTTTTGATATGTCTCACAACCAAGGGAACCTGATATTAACACCTTAGCAATTAGTACATTTACTTTTTTTTTCATTTTAATTCAACTGTCATTGTTCATCACGTTACCATTTATTGAAAAATCCAAAATTAGATTGTAATACAAACTTAATGAGACCTGGTACCATTTTTTTAAAAAATTCCTGAGTAAATTCTTCATAAACGTCTTCAACCTGTTTCTGAATAAAATGTCAAATCAAGTGGGCAGGTATGTCTTAACACTCAACATAATTTATGTTTGGCATCTTTAAACAGAATATCAGGTTGATTGACTAGATTTCCCAAAGTTGTTTTGATGAACTCATAGCTTTTGATTTCTTATTTGCAGTACAGAAGGTCTACCAAGACTTTCTAGTTCATACTTCTAAGATATTCTTTATATACACTTCTTCTGACCTTTAAAGAAAAACATCCTCTACCTAACACACAATGGAAGAATTATAAACTAAAAAGACATTTCCCTAGAGATCTTCAAATTGATTATGAATTGCCATTGGATTGCTAATATTTTTGATCAAGATGAAATCCTAGTAGATGAAGCACACATAATCATAGACTCTGTATTATAAGATGGATATTGTGAAAGGAATTCTTGGAACAGAAGGACACAGACAACTTGCAAGATAGATCTCTCTTGACAACAAAAAATTATTTGTCATGACTAGCTTTTCTAAAAACTTTCTAACAAAAGACATCTTGAATGCCATTTAAAAAGGGATCTTGAGGCCCATCAAGTCTGGGAAAATTGGGTGACAAATTTGTTTATTGAAAGGTTCTTAAAAAATTATTACTCTAATATAAATGACAATGTGGAACCCCGGGATGACTGGAAAAATATAGTTAAATGAAATTACTTCCTGAGGTGTTATGGGTTATTTTTTGTCAGTTATGCTTCAACATTTTACACTTAAGAAATACATCAGACACAATTATAGAAAAACTAAAATCATAACCCATACAGATATTTTTCCAGTGACTGCTAATGATTGCTAATATAACAACCATATAATACACTTCTTATGATTTCAATTCTTTTAAACTTGTTGAGATTCGTTATATAGCTCAGCATATATATTTTAATAAATGTATCATTAGTATTTAATGATACATTTAATAAATGTATCATTATACGTTTAATAAATGTATCATTAGTATTTTTTTTTTTTTTTTGCAGTACGCGGGCCTCTCACTGTTGTGGCCTCTCCCGTTGCAGAGCACAGGCTCCGGACGCGCAGGCTCAGCGGCCATGGCTCACGGGCCTAGCCGCTCCGCGGCATGTGGGATCTTCCCGGACCGGGGCATGAACCCCTGCATCGGGGTTTTTGCACGAACCCGTGCAAAAGTCCCCTGCATCGGCAGGCGGACTCTCAACCACTGCACCACCAGGGAAGCCCTATAATTAGTATTTTTAAAGAATGTGTATTCTGCTGTTTTTGTGTGGAAGTTCTATAATTTTCAACTAGGTCAAGTTGCTTTATGTTTTCTACTTTCTTTTCTATTCATACTGAATTCTGTATACTTTTCCTACAGTACTGAGAAAGGAGTTTGCAGTCTCCAACTAAAATGGAATATTTGTCTGTTTCTCCCTTCAGTTAGGTGAGTTTTGCTTCACCTCTATTACAGCTCTTTTATTAAGTTCATGTTCATGTAAGGTTGTTCTATCTCACATTGAATTGACCTTATCATTTGATATGTATCTTTTTATCATAAAGAATATGATTTAATTTGAAGTATACTTTGTATGATATTAATATACCTCTGCATTTATCTTTGGTTTATATTTTATCTAGTCTGACGATCTCTGATCTTTTTTTTTTTTAATCTGATCACCAGTCTTGTCACCATAAACTACAAAGCTTCATCTCTTCACCTATGTGGACCACTGGAGTGATTTCAAAAATACATTTAGATAAAATTCCTCTCTGATGTGACTGTAGGTCACATTTTGGCAATTATGCTGGAATAATCTTTTAATTTAAAAGTATACCAAACATATAATTTCAGAAAATAATAAAACCATGACCAAGATGTAGTACTTTTAATATTTTGCCCTTTGCTATAGACTTTTTCAGATTTTTTTAAATTTTAGAGAAATAGGTAAATTTCCCACCACACAATCCTTTTCTTCTTCCTTCTGTGTTGCAATATCTACCATTCTGAAGGGTATGAGAAACAGAAAAGTTGAAAGCTAGTTCTATAGCCGGAAACTGCTGGTTTCCATGATCTCTTTTGAGTACTCTCAGAAGTATAAAGTCATGGGCCTATGTTCTGTTAACCAACTTGAGAGGCCATACTAAGTTTGATCTAGTGTGATGTAATGTATCTGGACCAATCCTGTAATTTTAAAGAGGAAACAGACCAAGAGAGGAGAATTTACTCACTCAATGCCATCCAAACAGTGACATACTAGAGACTAGACCTCAAGTGTCATGAGAACTAGTCTATGTTCATTGCTCTGACTACCATAGATCTGTGAGTTAAGGGTAATAATATCCCAAGTAGCATTCTTTCTTATTCTCCTTACAGCAAAAAGTAGGCATTATAGTTGGGGATTTATTTTCTTCTCCTCCCTAAAGAAACATGGAAAACCTTAGAGTTTGGTGTCCTAGAGGGTTGAACTTATAAGCAGGTTGGATTTATAAGCCCTGGGGAGACAGTGCTATGGTAGGAATTTGGCATCCTTATATCCAGACATCAAAAACCAGCCTGGGATCTCTGTTCTGGGTCAGATTTTGCTTGGTGGGTCAGCAGATAGCAACAATTCTAGTTTTCCCAGGTTTTAGTATTACATATATGATGGCTGTGTTCATGTAACTGCTCCTCCTTAAAAGTTTCTTCTTCCTCATTTGCATCCATCTGAGCTCTTGCCTAGAATCCTTATTTATGAAAAAATAAATAAAAGATACAGCAAATGTCAGCTAACTAAAGGCATATTTTTCCTCTTACTACATCCTTGAGTCCATGAAGTGAACAAATTTTACATTAAATGCTATCTGGATGTCAGGAGATAGTGGCAAAGATCTGACATATTGTGAGTAATGGCACAGGAATTACAGAGGATAAGTAGTTGAATACAGACTGGTCTTCGTGAAGTAGAAAGAACTTGAAATGAATGTTGAAGAAATGAGGGAGAAAAGGAGAAAGGGCAGTATAAGGTAAAAGCACAGTGCAAATCTCCCCGAGCTCTGGTTGCTTGTCTCATAAGCACCTTTGGTCATTTCAGGAGCTCCAGCTTTCAGCCCTCCTTACCATCCCAACCACTGCACTTCTTCTTGATCCTGATGTCCCTAACCACACATTTCTTACTGGTATAAGGAGGATCCTCTGAGCCTTCCCATGGAACACAGTCCTCTGGTGGTTTTTCTTACATAATATCAAATTTAATAAGCCCATTTCTATGAGCATTTTAATCTTTTCTTCCACCATCTACCACGACAACTTGGCATTTTTGCCTCATTAGTGTGGGCCATTGCTTTTTCTACATTTTTTGGAGCCACCATAGCATCATATCTCTATCATCTCCCAGGGGTCATGGTGCTGAAGTCTGTAATCCATGTGAGTACTCCTATATTGATAACATTTATTTTATTTAAATCTATGTTTCACCTTAGTTGGTCCATCATCCTCAGAATCCAGTTTCATGTGCACTTCCCTCAGCTCTTGATAGTGTACTTTGGCTAAGTCGCTTAGAGCCTTGGGTTGATTAGCCATTAGATAAGGGCTACCTTTAGAAGTGGTGGTGTCAGCACATGACCACCATACGGCTTTAGTGTCAGCTTCATACAAAGCAGTGCAGTAATTAAACGGAAGCAGAATAGGTAGATCAATATAAACATATGATGACCATGCTTGTGCTACCAAACAGATTGAAATTTATAATATAAAAGGCCTAATAAAATGTATAGACATTTCAATACAAAATGATATAAAAATCAGGAGGCTGAGGATGCATGGAATTAAGGAAAAGTTAGAGGAGATATAATAAGTGTATGATCAGCTTTTGCTGTTTCCCTTAACCTCATCCCCTGACAGCCTCACCAATTTCCTAAGGAGAAGGCACAAGACGGTAATTTCAGAACTTTACTGCACTTAAAATGTAGTCTCTTTTTTCTCCCCTTTTACATATACGTGTATGTGTGTGTGTGTGCCTATGTTCATATCATTTAAATATATGCTTGCATTAACTCAAATTCTATAGAGGGGCTTGTTATTCTCCTAGTTCAGTCTAGAGATTTTACATAATACTGAATTAAAAACCCAGTTTTAATACAGTTCAAGATTTATATTCAAATTGCTGATCACCAATATTCTGATGCCTCCAGTGACAGAACAGTCAACCCTGCTTCACCCAATTCAACTCACCCCTTGCAGAGTGTTGCTCCATCAGCAATATTCCTCTTTGGTTTGTCTCTTATTATAAGACCATGAAAATAAGATTAGAACAGTGGCCTCCAACTGGCCAGTGAAGAGAGTTTAATCTCCACTGCCTGTGGAGCTTTTTAGAACTGCACATGTCTTGTCTTCTTCCCTCCCCTTCCCAAGGATCAGGTACATCACTCCATCCCTAGTAGGGTGGAGGCAAGGGTGAGATTATCATTAGAATCTCAGCATCCATGTAGAAAACTTTAGATTATGAAAGTATGAGCTCTTACCCTACAGCTTTGATGTGTTTTTTTTTTCCTTAAGACAATTTTTATTTTTCTAAAATGTAAAGACAATAATATTATTAAAAGTTATATAACTGCAAGAGTAGGTAATCCTTACTCAGAAAAATGCTTTGCTTCCAACTACATGAGGTTGTAAATGATTTTATTCTTTAGATTGATGATACCTTAACTAAAAGGCAACAGAATTCTTAAATTTGAGGAAACTGGCATCAACTTTGGTGTTGAAGACCTTTGGATTGAAATCTGGGTTCTTTAACTTACTAGCTATGTGACATGGGGAAAAATTACTCTTCATGCCTCTGTTCCCTTATCTGTAAATTAGAGATAATGTCTGCCACATGGGACTACTATGGATGAAATGAGATACTGTACATCATTGTTGGTATATAGTGATCCCTTTGTAAATTATAGCTTTACTAGTATTTTGAGTAAATTTAAAATATCTTACAAGTCTAATACAATCATTGTAATGACAATCATTGATGCTCTGTCAAACATGTGGCACTGCATCTCCAATAACAAAGTGGAGATATATCAACAGACATTTTTTTCATATAAAATTTTCAGAAAAGATTACAATCTTAATAAGGATCAATTTGAGAATGCATGACTCATTTTCTTATAAAACAAAGGTACTTATTGCTAAATTACATATAAAAATCATTCCTACTGAGCTGAAATGGCAAATTATTTTAATTCAAGGATATGCTGGTAGATAAAATAATTTCAACTAATTTTTGATGCCAGCCTGGAGTTCCCAAATGTTCACTTGTGAATATGTCTACATTTTCATATCTTACATCCATTACTGACCATTTTCTTCTGAAAGTCTGCTGAGTCCTGGACAATTGAGGACTCCATTTCTTCTCTAAGCATAAAGTATACACTGAAAACCTGGAAAATGTCCCCTAATAGATTTAATCCAGTTTTTCTGCATCTCAAATATCTAATTCTCAACCACAGTAATGTGACTGCAGAATGTATATACTTGGGAATGCATTTAAATATCACACCAAACCAAGTAATTGGGCTTTATAACCATTGTTTTGAGGAAAACAAAATTAAGAAAGGTACATAACCTATTCAAGATCACATAGCTATTACACACAGAGTCAGATAACTAACCCAAGTTTTCCTAAAATCAGAGTTTTTTTCCCCCCAAAGCCCTTTTTAGGTTACCTCCTCAAATTTGTTTTCTTTCATTCTTGGCCCAAATCAACTACCAAGTAATACAGAATCAAGTTCCAAAATGTAATCTTTCACCTATGTGCTAACATCCATTCCTATAGTAACTGTTCTAGTTCAGGTCAACATCATCCTTCCCTGAACCATATACATGGCCTCCTAAATGGTGTCCTTGCTTCTGTTTCCTTCCCCTTCCAACTCTCCTAAAAATAACCAACGATTATTCTTTCTAAGGTATAGTTCTTATCATGTCACACTCCTGCTCAAGAAGTCTGACTCCCCAATGCCTACTAAATAAAGTCAATTGTCCCTGGAATAAAATCCAGAACCTCTTACTATGGCTTTCACAGTCCTTCTTGAGCTGGCCTGTTCCTACCACTAGAGCCTTCCTTAATAGGGTTGGGATTCCCCAACCTTCTCTAAGTAATACTCAAGTTTGTTTTCATCCATAAATGGCTCATCCTCCCAAAGTAAATGTCACTTGACCATTGACTGCCATTAAGCTGAGGGAGGGGCTGCTTGGTATTGGATTCCTTAGGGTGGGAATAAAATGCTGGTGGAGATTGGGTGCAAGCCTGGGCTTTTAAGAAATAATGCTAGCTTTCCCTCCTGTGTGGGTGTTTTCCTCATATTCAGTACCTAAATGAAAACAGAAATGTACTGCAAGGAACATTTGTTTTCTGAACTCTTCACCTTCATCTCTTATTTTTTTCTCAATTAGGTATTCATATTCCTACTATTAAAGAAACTTTGACTGTATTTCCTGTGAATTAACATCTTAATCAATATTTAATATGCTAAGAATGAGAACTATCTCTCCTGACTCTGAGTTACATTACAAAGCTGAGGATGCTCCCTTTGGCCTCTATTATTGAAGAGATCATATACATCGCAATAGTTCTTTAAAATGTAGGTACCTGTTAACATCTTCCTCTGGCCATTTTCATGTCGGGCAGTACCAGAAAAGTATCCCCAAAAGTCATCAATAAAACCAAATAAACTTTAATGTGTATTTTTTTTTTGTTGCTATTTTTTGGTTTGGTAAAATACTCAAGTAAATTACCTCTGAGCAAGGGGAGACAAAAATGAGTGACAGAACATATATTTCACATGGAATTTCATTTCTTTCCCCTGTTACATATGTGCCCTTATGTCATTTTGCACATTGTTTATTTTTGCAAGAGTCAGAACAGGGATCGAGGGCTGAAAAGGGTGAAGAGAAATTTGTTCTATTATGAAAGATTCCATCGCCATACAGAAAGCCTCTTTCCCTAAAGCTAACCTTTCTGATAGTGAATATTTATGTTTGCCAAGCTATTCAGGCAACACTTTATAATACTTTAGGACAACACATTTTCCTAATATACAGAAAGACATATAACTTTAGGACAATGTTAATTTATTAGTAACTCTCAATGCCTAGGGTATAGAAAAGGATTTACTATTGATGGTGGAGACTGTTTGTCATTACATTTAATATAGACAATATTGACTCTGACAATTATAATTGATAAGACATAGAGTCTATATTTTCTTGTTACACGTGCAAAGGGGCCCCTTGTTCTTTACTGAAACTACAGAATGAGACATCTAGTCATATCATTTCATGACTGAGTGCTACAAAACTGGTGCAACTAATGACATGTTGATGAGGCAAATAGAAATATGTACAAAGAGTTTGGAGTATTCCCTGGACATTGTGGAAGTTTCCCTTGATCATTTTTTTAAATACTGTTAGAACTCAATTTTTCCATCTAAAAGAAGAGAATAACAAACCCTACTCTATAAGGTTTATGGGAAGTTTAATGCTATCAAAATTAATAATTGGCATTCAGTAGCTGCTCAGTAAATGATCACTATAATTATTTCATCTGGTTATCCCTCCATATCATAGCTCCAGAGTCACTGTCTTTCTACCAGAGGCTTAATGCACACTTAGCCAGGTTTAGAGACATAGCAGGGAATTATATAAAGAAAGAGGGACACATACCATGTTCATCTTCTGTGTTCTCATAGCTTTTAGGAAGTAACCATTTTGTAGTATTTATAATCATAACACTTTGGAATATAAAAGATATGTAAAATGAGACAGTCTAATTTGTCCCAAGTTCTACACTGAACAAGCATCACAGAACTAGAACTCATGTCTGATTCCCAACATATTACACACATTATTTTGAGAATCTCATAGTTCGTACAAAGCTTTTTCATGAAAAATTCTTTCAAATTATTCTTAAAATTGTAACTTAAATAGCTCTAGTTTGTATGTCCACAGGTTAGCTAGGATTTGGGGATCACTATCTCCCTAACATTTAGGGAAAAAAATGGAAAGCTAAGGGGAGCTCCTCCCATATACGATGATAAATCCAGGACCTCACCCATAGTTCTGTGAACTCTCCAAGAGTCTCTTGGTCAACTCCCACTTCCAATGTCCTACTCCTTTTGACTTCTTAGAAGGATTCCATCTTGACTCATGGATAGTCTCTTCTCTCTTCTCCATGTCAACCCAAATGCCAATAACTCAAGGCAGTGGTGCATTGCATATTTTACACAGATAGCAATGGATAATGATGGAATGCCATTCCATCCCATATTGGAATTCCCATATTCCAATATCATTCCAATCTCATAATGGAATTATGAGATTATGTGAATCAGAGAAAGGAATAGAAAAAAATGTAGTTGATTGTTAAAAATCATTCGCCTCAAGTTTCCCAGTCACTTCTGTCACCAGCAATTCCTTACTCGTCAGTTTCCCACTTGTGATGGTTATTTTTATGTGTCAACTTGACAGGATAATGGGGTACCCAGATATTCGGCTAAACCTTATTTCCGGGTTTGTCTAAGGGTGTTTCTGGGTGAAATTAACACTGGAATCCATAGACTCAGTAAACTGGTTTGCCATCCCCAATGTGGGTGGGCACAATCCAATCCAATAAGGGCCTGAATAGAACAAACAGGCAGAAGATGAAAATTCAGCTTTTTCTGCCTCACTGCTTGAGCTGGAATACCTATCTTCTGCTCTCAGTGCTCCTGGATCTCAGGACTTCAAACCCAGACTACAATCTATATCATTGGCTCCCCTGTTTCTTGGGCTTTTGGACTTGGACTAGTTACACCACCAGCCTTCCAGGATCTCCAGTTTGCAAATGGTGGAACTTCTCAGCCTCCATAATTTCATGAGCCAATTCCTTTTAATAAATATCTTCCTACATACATACTATTGGACCTGTTTCTCTAGAGAATCTTAATACACCCCTTCCAAACTTGTCCCAGGATTCCTTCTATGCTGTGATTTTGTGTTCACATTAGTTATTCACCAGATCATTACAACAGACACTTACCCTTTGCTTTCTCCTCTCATCACTTCCAAATTTTACTCTGTATTTCTGCTATGTGCCCTTTCTAAAATATAAGCATGTCAGAATGGTTCAGTGGCCTCCTTTGCTTCCAGGACAACATCTGTTGTTTTCTGAATAATACGTGAAACACTCCTGCTATTTGATCTTTATCAGTTAGTCACTGCCCTCTCAAACACTCATACATATTTTATCTAGAAATAACATACACCCCATGAGGTATCTTATATTAATATACTGAATACAAATTTTATGTAATACTATCTTACTTATCTTCAGTAGACTGAGATGTGAACTCCATAATTGACTCAAGTATATAAAAGGTAGCCTGGTTCCCAAAAGGCTAATTCATTAAAGCAACACATATATGTGATTCCCAGTCACAAGTAATTATATTTATCACTAAAGTTTAAACTAGATGTGAGCAGATGTCAATGGAAATTAACCTAACCCACACCCACAGAATAGAGAAGAGATATAACAGCAAAATGCATTAAATTGGCTATAAGCCAAGGAAAACATAGTTATACATATATGAAGCTATAATACAAAGAAGGTAAAATATAATAAGTTATAGCTTGATCACAACCGTTAATAATAATTAGGTCCAGGTTATGACCAAATAAACTGTATGCCATAGTTATGTATTAAAATTTTCATCAAAAGAGAGGTTTCATGAAATTTCCATCAAAGCAAAGCATCCCTGGGATTGAGATATCAAAATCCGAAGGACACTGGTGTGCGGTGGAGTAGGAATGGCTCATATGGCTTTCTCAGAATCCAGGTAAAACATTCTACCTTCTTCTGGTATAGTTATAAAATGATATTCTGGTTGTTAGTGGGATTTCCAGACTTTTAAAGAACTCAAACATTTCAGTTACTGAAGAGGAAAAACACTGACTCCTTTGTTCTCCCATCGTCATGTTCCCTTGATTCAAATACTTTGAAATGACTGAGGAAAACTATCCTTAATCCTGAAGGCTGAGAAACAGATTTGCATTGTAGTGAATCAATTAATGTTCTGACCCAAGAAAGTTCTGCATGAATAGACAGCTACCAAAAATGACCTCTTATTTCCCTCCTCTTCCTCAATGTCCTTTCAGGGGCTTATTTGATTTGTTCTTTCAACTTATCGGCAGAGCCCTTAGAAAGCCTTTGGAAACGATGGAACATTGTTCAAGCCTGTTCATGAGGATGTGAATGGTGTTGCTATGCAGCAGTAAACTAATGATAGTTCACTGCATTGAGAATCATGCAACTAATTCTCCTAAGAAAACGGAGGAGCCCGTCTGAAATCTTCCTGGCCGGGTAAAAGCTTTCTTGAATAGTTCACAAGTGTCAGAAATCAAATCACATGCATGTTAGCTTATGTTTTCAGTATACTTTTTAGGAAATAGTGAACATTCAAAACTCTTCCTTACATTTTTTAGAGTTACTGATATTATACTTCTCTTAACTAGTCAACAGATGCTATCCTCACATACCTGTTCTTTCACACATTTAACAAATAGCTACCAAACAACCCTTGTCCTCAGGGCAAAAGTTGAAGCTTGAAGATTTAGTGTGAATGGTTAAAAGAAGTGCTGCTGAGTTGAATGGTGTTATATAGAGTGTTATATATGAATGGTGTTATATAGATGTTATATAGAGTTAGTCATGACAATAAAGCAAAAGGAGAAAAATTTCTGGAATACATACCAATCCAGATGCGACTCTCTCAAATATACCAGTACGTGGCGCACTTTTCCATCGAAGAGCCTCAGAGAATAGAATGAGAACTGCAGGAGGGAACAGAGACAAAATGGCTTGGTCATGAAGATTAAGAAGTCACTTCTCGGTGAATGGAAAAGTTAGCATCTTGTTAAATGCATTACGGAGAAGCATTTATAGAAACTAACTGATCAAGTCAGATCCGAAAGTAAATTTTGAGCATTTGCAAATTATCAGATTTTGTGCAATTTGCAGAGAAATATAAATAAGGATATTGCAAATCCTTCACAGCCGATGTGGGAAAAGAATTGTAAGCTATCCAGAAGAGCGTCAGCACACACTGAAAGGAGAGGACTTTGACCAGACAAAAATATTGGCTAAAAAATGTATTCACTTCTAAGAAATGAAGAAGCTACAAGCTTCTGTACAGATAGTGTGTATCCCTATATTAATGTATAAAACAGGTACCCTGCATTTTTAACTAACTTAAGTACAACTCAACCTATTTGATTAATTGAAAGGGGATTTCAGATCACCCCAAGTCACAGTTAGTTTGGAACAAATTCAAAGTTATGAGAGGCAGATTGATTGTGATACAGTGACTTTCCCAGCCCTGGTTATGCATAGAGAGTAAATGCCTAAATTTAGCTGAATCTCTCATATGCACACGGCGGTACTGGCAGGTGTTGGGTGGGAAAACAATATATTGTCTATTACAAACACTCCATAAATGGTAGTTATAGAAAATATACTTGAAGCTCATTCTGTAACTATAGAATCATATGACCTATGGATGAAAATTCTATCTATCCTCAAGTCTTTATTTTCTAATTCACATTTTGATGCTAATATTACACTTAAAATTTTCTACTTTAGGCTATTTTACTGAATTGAAAGCTCGTCCAATTTTTTATTGTATAAAAAATGTCTCAAACCCTCCCAAACACAAGTATTGGTGAAGAGAGATGTTATAACATTCAATTCCTTGAATTTTTTTCAAATTTTGTATTGACTTAAAAAAATTAAGACCTTATATAGAGTAATTTTAGGTTTACAACAAAATTGACAGGGAGGTATAGAGATTTCCCAGATACCCCTTGCCCCCGCACATGCATAGTCTCCCCCATCATCAACATCACTCACTAGAATGGTGACTTTTTTTAAACAAGTATGAACCCACACTGACACATCATAATCACCCAAAGTCCATAGTTTACCTTAAGGTTCACTCTTGGTATTGTGCATCCTATGGGTTTGGAGAAATGTATAATGACATATGTCCATCATCATAATATCATGCAGCATATCTTCACTGAGCTAAAAATCCTGTGCTCGGCCTATTGCACTCTTCCCACCCCTAGAAATCACTGATCTTTTCAATGTTTCCAAAGTTTTCCATTTTCAAAAATGTCATAGAGTTGGAATCAAACAGTACGTGTCCTCTTCAAAATACTTTTACTTAGTAATATGTATTTAGGGTTTCTGTGTGCTTTTCATGCCTTGATAGCTCATTTCTTTTTAGTGCCGATGAATAAATTTTTTAGTAGAAAAATAATCTCAGATATCCATAAGGTAACTAGAGACAGTCCCTGACTTACAATGGTTTGAGTTATGATTTTCTGACTTCAGGGTAGAGCAAAAGCAATAAGCATTCTGTAGAAACCAAACTTTGAATTTTGATCTTTTCCTGGGCTATCAATATGTGGTCCCATCTTGTGATGGGGGGTAGCAGTAGAGAACCGAAATTCCCAGTCAGCCGTGCAGTCATAAGGGTAACTAAGTGATACACTTAGAAACATTTTGCACCCATTCAACCATTCTGTGTTTCACTTTAAGTATTCAATACATTTCATGAGATATTAAGCACTTTTTTATAAAGTAGGCTTTGTGTTAGATGATTTTGCCCACTTATAAGCTAATGTATGTATTCTGAGCATATTTAAAGTAGGCTAGGCTAAGCTATGATGGTTAGGTGCATTAAATGTATTTTTGACTCACAATATTCTCAACTTACAATGGGTTTATTAAGATGTAACCACACCACACTGTAAGTTAAGGAAGATTGGTAAATACAAATAAAATGAATAATCTTAATGAAAGGGAACGGGAGAGGGAAAAAAAAAACAAAAAAATTAAAAAAACAAAAACCTTGTAAGGCTTGCTGAGAATTGTAGAAAGCTGACTCAAACAAAATAAGGTTTTCAACAATTACATCAACAGAGCCCTTTTAAACTCAAAGAAAAATCACAGATCCACACAGATCCATGATGGGAATGACCTGAGGTCACACAATCTATTCTTCAGCTATTGTAGACTGCTTTACTTTGCTTCACAATTTATTTTGCTCATCTGGCTTACCAAGTCAATATGAACAGACACAGGGTAAAACGGCCTTCACTGAGCACAGTCAGCAACACACCAGTGCTCAGCCTCACCAAGGCTGGCTCAGGGACAAGTTCACACAAATTGTCAGCAAATCATTCACTGGCTGCAGAGAAGTCAGAGAGATAGTGTCCAAAGAGATGTCCAGTTGTCTTCATAGATAGGAGATGATTTTTCACCATCATTTTAAAGAAGCTTAGATAAGAGTATTCACTAAGCAAAGAAAATCTTTAATTTTGGCAAAATAAATTTAAAGAGATCGAAGTACACCCAGCTTGAGCACTTCTTTACCTCATCCCTAATCTTTAGTAACACTTTTTTTTTTTAAGTGTCCCAGATTTCTGGATAATACTGGACCTCAGTAATGTCTTCTAATGACAATAATTTTCTCAATATTAGCAGTGGAATTTTCCCATGGGATGATCTTGCCATTCTATTTCTGTGAAATCCTCCTTGATCTCCTGGATGAACTGTTGTTATATCCTCTTAAAATACAGTATATGTGATGGGATAAGTATGGATTTTAGACTCAGCTCAAATCTTAGCTCCCTCATTTATTTTCGTGTCACCTTGCGTCACTTAGTGTCTCTAGACCTTAGTTCTCCCTTTACCCTCCTACAAAAACATATTAATTAGAAATATGTTCAGCTGCATGTAACAAGAAGCTATCAGATGTAAGCAAACAGAGGTCAATTTTCTCACAAGAAATCCAGATATAAGGCACTGCACCTGTTGATTGAGCTTCTTTTTAGTACAAGCAGAAATTCAAACCGTTTTTGTGTTCCTACCCTATCATCCTCAGTGTGCTGAATTTTATCCTGTTTGTGGTTTCAAGGTCTGCCACTCCACATTTTATTATTAGAGTTCAAGGCAGGAAGCAGAGAAGGAGAGATAGTGCCAAGTTTGTCTGTTTGGAATTCCCTTTATTAGAAAAGCAGAAGTTTTGTAAAATTCTCCCTACTACCCAGAAGTTTTCCTCTTAGTTATTACTGTCCAGAAGTGAAACATGTGAAACAGCCCCTGGCTTCAAGGAAGCCTCAGAAATCACAGATCATGATCGTCTTGACTGGCTATGACTAATAATGGTACATCACAAGACTGGACAGACTGGAAGAAGGAACTTATGTATGGGTTAGTAGCAGTATATGCCACTTACAGACTTTGATGATTTGTTGTGAGGATTAAATGAAAATGTAAATACCAATCCAAAGTAAATACTAAATAAATGTTAGTCCCACAGTATTACTTATAGTTGTGTATCTGCCTTGTTCTACCATATCTTAGGGTATTAATTGCTCTCTGAGGACAAATATCATATTTAATTCATCCACAGACACCACACACTACCAAAAATAGTAAATCTGGAAGCAATATCTTGGGAATTACTATATTTACAATTAAGCCTTTAACTTCTGTGGCTATTATTATGTATCACTCTATGTCAACTTCTGTTTGAAAACATTCAAATTAGACTTAAGCTTTGTGAAGCCTGGGACTACAGGATTTCTTTTGTCAGCTTTCCAGATTATGAATCTTTATGTCTATTTGAATAAAATATTAAGAATATGACCAGTCATGTCTTATAATCAATTCTAAATTATAGAATTTATGTCTTGTCATGACTAGACTTAAAAAAAATCTGTATATACACATAACCTTTTGTTTCTTGCTGGATCAATAATGCACTGGTTCCTCACTTCCAATATCATCTTCATATGACCTTTGAGATACTTAAGGAAAAATGATTCTGTATCTGACACAGCTATTAATGTAATGAATTAAAATTAAGTGACTTTTTATATTTTCAGGATAAATACTACCACTGTTTCTAAATATTTTTATCCAAGAATAAATTCTAATAGCAAGTAATAAGCAAAATCATAACTTGCCTGAAATAAAAACAAAACTATGAAAGGTACCTGGGTTGAAAAAGAAATGACAAGCATCAAAAAAAGTGAAATGACTCTATGACAAACAAAATACCAGTCATGAGCATTTTCGAAAGTCCATTCCACTGAAAATGTTTGAGATGTCATTCATGTTACATTAAAAATGTATTCTGCTTAATGAATTCTAGGAAAAATTGGTTGGGACAACAAAGATTTTTGAGTTTGTTATTACTGTTTTGCTTTTGCATGACTCCTAGAACCTTTAATACATTAATACACTGTGAGTCTCAGGAGGAAGAGATACCATACAGTGTCTCCCAAAGTGATTCTGTCAAAGAACTCCTATACAAATGCTGCACAGGCCTACAGGAACACACTTTGGATATTAATGGCTAAATAACTCTGTACAGAAATACTACTACCTGAGAGACCGTTCACCTTATTGAGCAAAAGGGGTACATTTTTAATTATAGCTCTAAACAAAAGGGGTGCTTCTAGACAAAAAGGGGACATTTAATCCCATTGTGTGGACCAAGAAAATGGAATCAACTAGCACCAGAACAGAAACATCTGATCCCGTAGAGAAAATGCAGTTTCTGGAACTTAAGGAGATTGCTTTTCTGGCATAGGGCAGAAACTGCAGCAACATGGTACTGTTACCAGGGGTAATAAATAGTGAGAATTGTCAGCAGTAAGATCCCTAAAGTGAGGAACAGGCCTTCGAATATAGAGCAGAACATAAGAGACAAGACTACACAGTCTGTGTGTGTCGGGTACACAGGCACAGGTTTAGACTGAACCAAAATTAACTCTTTATCCATAACCAGACATGCTGGAGACATAGCAGAGTCCACTATGTGCTGTTGTCATTTTAGTTTGTTATATATTATTTGAATACCATTATATCTATACACATATATATATATTCTTAATACAAAATGTGGATTCAAATATTCTTATAAATTCTTTGGCTATTTTCATACAATATAAATAATCCTCTAGAAATTGCCATAATACACAGGTGCTGGACTGTTTCAATCTTACTTGGTTATTAGATGCAAGAATCTTGAAATCTAATGTGCAAAACCTAAGAGCTTCCCACAGGATTCTGTCTGTATTCCTAAACATTGCAAAATCCCTACTTAGATTACAATTTCTCACTAGAAAAAGATGTATAAATGTTTAGGTGACTCTGACGTTTCTTTCCCCCTATAATCCATGAAATTCACTAGGATAGTGTGGACTATGAACAATAAAATGGAGTCACTTACGTCAAAGGGATCTACAATGGAAAAAGGAGGCCACTGGGGACACAGCACTTACACACAACCACACCCAAATGCAATATGAACTTTGGACCAGGCCATCCACAGGCCACCTGGAACTCATTTTCTTCACTCCCTGGAAACTACACGTTAGCAAGCAATCAGTTGCTGACAAGTGACTGAATGCCTGCCAGCACCAACCACAGCTGTGTAAAACAACCTATGTAACTTCTCTAGAATGTCTTTGTCTGTGGTCTTTGTAACCCCCCACTATTTTCTATTTTCCTCAGAGCACGTTTAAGTTGCTACTCAAATCCATGCCTCCTGAATTGCAACTCCTAAGATACCAAATAAACTCTTCTCTTACTTGCAGCCTTCTTTATTTTTTCTTTTTGGTAGACAGTAGAAACTGCATGAGGTCATGGATCTTTACTGTGCTCACTAACTAACTCTGCTCTAAGTAATTCCAAGAAACCAGAACAGAGGTGTTCATTAAGTTTTTTTCAAACAGATAAGGTGATAAAATTTCAATCATTGCTTAATAGCAAGTTAAAGAGACATGCACACCCCTACATTCACATAACTGAGAAATCCCTGCTTTTTAAGATCCTTATCTTCTAGGTTTCCAAATACGTACACGCAGTGAGTAAACCCACAGTAAATACTGTCACACACACAAATATTTAGCAATTTGGGAAAAGTGTGTTGAAGAGGTTCTTCTGGCTGGTCTAAAACGTAAATTGACATGAGACAGATTAACAGGAGAAAATCAAACTAAAGCTTAATAAGAGGTATACCTGGGAGAAACCCAGGAAAACTAAGTAACTCACCAAAAGGACAAAACCCTCACCTTAAGTACCACTTTCAGCTAAAGACTAAAGAGGACGTTGGGAGTAGTGGTTTGGGACTTCAAAGGGGGAGGAAGGCAACTGACATAGAGATGGAAAAGCAACTGTTTGGTAAACCAATGTTTGCTGGGACTAGCAGAGAAAATGGGACACAGAATGGACTCTGATCTCTAGGCCCTGCCTAGTTTCCCCCCCAAATATCACCTCCCTGGTCAAAGCTCTATTCCAGAAAAAGGCCCTCTATCTAAATTCTTTCAGGCAGTTAGAAGTAAGGTCAAAGTTTCTTCCTGAGTCTTTTGGGCCTTGATGGTTTTCAACTTGAAATGATCCACATGCCAAAGAGACATTTTGGGGTGGCAAATTTTGCTCCCTTACAAGTGCCAACTCCAATTTATGAAAAAAAAAAAGCAATTGTTTCCAGAGAAAGACCTTTCATATTTAAGCAAGTAAACATTAAAAATTTAGGTAACTGTCTACTATGTATAAAATAGATAACAAATGAGAAACTGCTGTATAGCACAGAGAACTCTGCTCAATGCTCTATGGTGACCTAAATGGGAATGAAATACAAAAAAAAAGGGGGCTACAGGTATACATATAGTTGATTCACTTTGCTGTACAGCAGAAACTAACACAACATTATAAGGCAACTATACCCCAATTTTTTAAAAAATGCAATGGCAATTAGAGGAAAATATGGGGCAAAGGAATGATAACATTTGGGCTCTTGCTGTAATCCATATTGCTACCTGAGAAATTTTATTCATTATACGTTTTTCAGAGAGAGAAGAATGTATAGTTGTTAGGGTAAGGGCTTTGAAATTAGACAGCTGGGCCAGATCTTGAACAAGACACTTAACCATCCTAAAACTCAGGCTCTTTATCTATCATTTATATATCATGTCTACCTCACAGTTTCTTGTAAGAATGTGTGTGGAACATTTAGCACAGACCTTGATAAACAGCAAATGCTCAATAAAGTTTGCTTCTCTCTTTTATTAAAAAAAAAAAACTTAGGTGTCTTGTGAATACTAAAGGCAATTGAAAATGTTAATTAATGAATTAATGACAATAATTACACAAGGCAGGAAACTCTTAATGTAAATAAATTCAATACTCTCCAGGAGATTTAAAGAAGTGATCTCTAGAGCTATCAATTCAAAATAAGTTGTGAGAGAAAAACATGAGATTTCAGATAATTAATGAGTTAGCAATTCTCATTCTTGGACTGGCCTTAGACTAACTTAGAACATCAATCCCAATATATGCTTGAATTCTGACTCAGACAGATGAGTCACTGGATCTCTGCTTAAACACTGCTTGAAAGGTTATTGAGTCAGATATTACTTTTCTTGGACTGGACTGGACTCTTAAAGTCAACCCCAAAGATGAAAAGATTCTATAGGAAAGCTACCTGATAAAATTATTTCTGCTTGTGCTACAAATAATGTAACCACTGTCAACAAAAGAATCTGTCAATCTAAGAAAGAAATGAAAAATTTTATTCAAGCTAAATTTGAGGATGATACCCTGGGAAGAGCATCCAGAAAGCTCTGAGAACTGTTCTGCCAGTCAGAAGTCAAGGCACAGTTATATAGTTTTTTGACACAGAAGGCTGTACATGAAATGATATATTATTGACAGTTTCCACAATCCAGATCTAAGTGGCCCCTTACAAGATCAAGAAGGAATGTTATCTTTAAGGAGCTGTCTTGTTGATGCTAGGAGAATGTTGCTCTTTAAGGCTGAGCCGGTATTTCTGCCAATGCGGGAGGTTTGGTCAATGTATAATGTAGATATACAATGCACAAAAGGGGGGAGAGAGGAGGCCATAGGGCAGAGAAAATGTCTTATGTTTAAATTTTTCTTGTCTTGCCATAAAATATGAATTTTATTTCATACCACATACATAAACATGTTTTTCCCCTCTCAGGATACAACAATTAGATGATTTTATAAGATTTATTTTTTGCATCAGTTATAAATTATTCTGATGAGTATGGAAGCCAAATAATGAGTGGGGGGGGAAGAAAACAGAATCTTTTACTTCTAAGAGACTGTTGGTCACCAAAGGAGTCCAGACAGACCATAAATCAAAGGCTTTAGCCCTTCCTATATAAACCCTTAAGTTGCTGGGATAAGTGCCAAAGATAATTCAGAATAGTCGTATTTACTCTGCTGCAAACATACTTCAAATTTTCACATTTTTAGCTTAAGTAGTCACTAGTAATAACCATTATTCTCCAAAAGGAAACTGAGCAGGACCCTTTGAGGCCCTCTCAGGTAGAGAAGCCTTTCCCTGTCCCCTGTTTCTCATTTGTAGAAAAGGGCTTTAGTCTCCCAGGGCTTCCCTGAGTTCCAAAGAGCAGATTCAAGCACAAGCAGTTAACCAATTAGGGAAGTGAGGGAGCGCAGAAACAAAGGAAAAGCAGTCAGGAGACAATAGTTCAGCAATAAAACAGAGTCTTAGTTCCTCTTCAAGGGAAATACATAACAATCTGATATACATCTTTGAGTTTGTCTGCAGGAACTAAGGCCCCCACTCAAGTGTAGGATGGTAACTACATGCTGAGACCCCAGAATGGGTGGAACCAGAAGTCTGATAATTGAGATTCCTGGAACACCACCCTGTTACCTCACCACCAACCAATCAGAAGAAAGTCATGTGCCCTGCAGCCCTCACCCCAAATGTTGCCTTTAAAAACATCTTCCCTTTAAAAACTTCTCCTTTTGAGCATGAGCCACCCATTCTCCTTGCTTGGCCCTGCAATAAACCTCTCTCTGCTTCAAACTCTGATGTTTCAGTTTCTTTGGCCTCACTGCGTATTGGGCACACAAACTTGGGTTCAAGAAAAAGAAACTCACACACATGGAGACAATAAATACTAATTGAAAATAAAATTAAAAATAATAAAATTAAGTAACTAAACACTAATTGATGAAATATGGCAATCAAAGAAGTCAGGAATCTCTTAATGAAAAGCAAAGATACCAAAGTTCTTTAAAATCCTGAGCTATTTATAAGAAGAAAATCACTAAATTACAGAATCTCATGATTGAAAGGGCCCATGGATATGATCCAGTCTACCTTTAATAAAATGTTTAAAGCCTGCCTCTAATCTACCTGATGGATGATCATCTAGCCTTTTTTTTTATAAACACTCAACATCTATTTTGCACTGATAAGATGATCCAAAAACACAATCAAGAAAGAGGCAAAATGCATGTTAAAGACGCATCAAAGGTGAAAGGCAGTGAATCTAGGATGGCAGAGCAAAGGGAGAGTGTAATACAAGTTTTTTCAGAGGCTTTTACTTAAGAAATTTACCTAACAATTATTTTTAATGTTTAAGACTAGCTTTCAATTCTCAGTGTTCATTTGAACATAGAAAATAAGTGAATATGTTTCAGAAGATTCTTTGTAGGATGGGGTACTAATATATTCTTTTACTATTACTAGCTTACTTTCTTTAGAAATTATTTTCAAGTAAAAATGATCTTCAAAGCAGCGAGAAGGATGTTGCATAAAGCCCATCAGAGAATATTTTGCAAATTGAAGTGACACTTCTTAAATTTGCTTCCTGAGCCATGAAAGCATCTGGCCATACACACACATGACCAGTGTATTTTGACAATTCTACAGGATAATAGGACCGACCATATAGTTAAGAGGGAAATTAAAAACACTCTATAAAAACTACCACTTAAAACAGTTGTGACAAGTACTAAAAACATTAAAGGATAATTATTCATGACCTTTTCCTTCATCCTATGACTTCTAGTCAAATACCCTTTGGGTGTGTCTGTGTGTGTGTGTGTGTGTGTGTACGTGTGTGTGTGGGGCACTTGTGCTTACTTGCTCCTGGGTCATTTTAAAGTAACAATATGTGTTAAAGGTAAAGAAACAAAGCAAAAGAAAAATGCAGAAAAATTTAAAAGTATATAAAACAAAAAATGCATTACTAGATAGGCAGACTAAAGAACAAAAAGATTGTATATATACATACATATGCATATATATATGTAGAGAGAGATATGCATGCATATATACATAAATTAGTTGTTACATATATACATTATTATATATTTGTATATATCTAGCAATTTTATGTAGGATTTTTTTTTTTGCTTATTTTAATTCTCTTTACCCATTAACACTTACCTTTAAAATGACCCAAGAACAAAAAAGCAGGAAAAAAAAAAAAAAAAAAAGGTGTGGTATTTGACTAGAAGTCAGAGAATCAAGGAAAAGGCCATGGATATTATACTTAAAAGTTTTCAGTATCTGTCATAACTGTTTTACATGGTAGTGTCTATAGAGTACATAGTATCTACCTACTTACCTATCTTGAGTTAGTCACAGAAAGAAGTAACAGAATAGTGAGAAATTACCACAAGAAAGATAAAGAACAAAAATCCAGAAGGACAGGTATTGAATTTGAGGCTACATTTGTCCTGGGTGTTCCTTTGCCAGTGTGAGAAAGATAGTTCAAGGCTGAGCATTGCTTCTGACAGCATTGTTTCTGACAGTCTCAAGGATACAGGGGAACAAAATTTTGAAATCAGTACAGGAGCCTGCATTACATTCCTTCCCCACAGTTTGAGGTGAAACACAAGAGGTTGAATCCCAGAAGTTAGGGCAAAACTGATGGAAAAAAACTATCCCTTACAAGGAATGCAGTCCAACCTAGTGGCAAGAGATTGGCTCAGAAAAGCTCAGTTCTTAAAACTGGAGTAACGTTAACCTGCCTTGCTAGTGCCTAGAGTCACCTAGAGTCACGGGCAGAAGTAAGTGAAAATCCTCTCTGGCGTAAGTTATAAATATCCTTGGTCTTGAGTTATTTCCACATACAATCTGTAAATATCATTTCATGACATTTATTCAAAGATAACCTAGTAAACAAGGGTACAGGACAAGCCAGACACATCATTAAGTAATTAATTTTCCTAGTTGACTCCAATTAATCAATTCCATTTTTGTTTCTTACAAATCCATATTTCCATATCCCTCCTGACACAATGTACCTTGTTTGATACTGTGCATTAAAATGTTAATCAAATGCAGCTTGTTTGGTAGAGTAAAGAGCACTTATGTTATTATATGAGGGGAGACAGAGCACCCAGGTAAACTCTTTTTTTTTTTTTTTTTTGCGGTACGCGGGCCTCTCACTGTTGTGGCCTCTCCCGTTGCGGAGCACAGGCTCCGGACACGCAGGCCCAGCAGCCATGGCTCACAGGCCCAGCCGCTCCGCGGCATGTGGGATCTTCCCGGACCGGGACACGAACCCGCGTCCCCTGCATCGGCAGGTGGACTCTTAACTGGGGCTTAGAGGTAGGTGGGCAGTGGCTTATTTACAGGTTACAATTCATTTTGTAATTCTTCACATCAACAGGGATAGTATAAAATAAGTCTTCCTCTTGCCACAATTTACAGAAATACTAGAACTCAATGCAAAGAGAACAGAATACTCAGTTTGAGGATAAATCGTATGCATCAAGCAAACAGCTAGAGAGGCATCAATGAGAATTTATCAGCACGTACTGTAAGGAAACACAATCCTTAAAAATGTCTTACACACACATTATACTTATAGAGGATGAAGAAAAAATCAAAGACTGAAGTTCACAAAGAAGATTCCAGACTAGACAAGAAGAGAAAATTCCCTAGCCACAGTGGATATTTTTTACAAAATTTTATTGATAAAAATATCATAAGTCTATATCTTTAATTTTCAAAAAGTTCTTAGAGTTAATATCAATATCAAATTACTTCAGGAAAAATATAGAAAACTTGCAGCAATATATTTCTGCTGTCACCCATCATTTATATATTTGCTCTCATATATTACATATATGTACATTATAAACCCAACAATATAATCAAGGAAGCTATAAAGACTAAATGAGGATACAACTCAAAATCAAAAACACAAACAACCCAATTAAAAAGCAAGCAAAGGACTTGAATAGCATTTTTCCAAAGAAGATACAAATGACTACTAAGCACATAAAAGATTATAATCATGAGGAAAAATCTAAATCAAAACCACAATGAGGGACTTCCCTGGTGGTCCAGTGGTTAAGAGTCCGCCTTCCAATGAAGGGTACATGGGTTCAATTCTTGGTCAGGGAACTAAGATCCCACATGCCACGGGGCAACTAAGCCCGCACGCTGCAACTACTAAGCCCGCAAGCTCTGCAGCCTGCACGCCACAACTGTTGAGCCAGCACACTGCAACTAAGACCTGACACAGCCAAATAAATTAATGAAAACAAACAAACAAACAAATAAAACCACAATGAGATACCACTTCACACCCCTTAAAACAGCTACTATAGGAAGGAAGGGAGGGACTGAGGGAGGGAGAAAAAAGAAAATAACCAGTGTTGGCAAGATTGGAGAAAATGGAACCCTTGTACATTGCTGGTGGGAATGTAAAATGGCAAAGCCACTATGAAAAAAAGTATGGCAGTTCCTCAAAAAATAAGAAAAATTACTATCATATGACCCAACAATTCCACTTCCGGATATACAGCCAAAAGAACTGAAACCAGAGACTTGAAGAGATATTTGTACAGCCATGTTCACAATAGCCAAGGGGTGGAAACAACCCAAGTGGTCATCAACAGATGAATGGATAAATAAAATATTATATGTATGTGTGTGTGTGTATAGACACACACACACATACACACATATATGTACATACATACACACAAAGAAAATGGAGAATGGAGTACTGGAGTATTATTTAGCCTTAAAATGAAAGGAAATTCTGACACATGCTGTAACATGGATGGACCTCCCTGAGGATATTATGTTAAGTTACATAAGTTAGTCACAAAGAGACAAATCCTGTATGATTTGACTTATATGAGGTACCTAAAGTAATAAAACTCATACAAACAAAAAACAGAATAGTGAAATGGGGAGTTACTGTAGTTTAAAGGGTAGAGTTTTAGTTTCGCAAGATGATGAGTTCTGAAGATGAACCATGGTAACGGTTGCACAATAGCGTGAATGTACTTAATGTCACTGAACTGTACACTTCAAATTGTTAAAATTCTAAATTCTATGACGTGTTTTATATTTTTTTTAAAGAGGGAATGAGCACATACGTGAAGATTAAATTGGGGATTTCATAGCAGGCAAATATCTGCTCTGATGCAACTTGATGTAGAAGACATTCTATTCCCTACTACCAGTTAGTTGTGCAGCATGTAACACATCCATGTGAGGCATCCTAGGAAACACTGAGAGATCTATATATGGTTACTTCAAATTCATTTTTCCATTAGCAGGAAACACTTCTGACTCACAATACTGTCTCCACTAGAATGCATTTGTTCCGAACTGTTTTTAATTGACTCACTGCAGAAGTTAAACACCTGCTAGAACCCTTCTCACTGAAATATTTTCCCTACTTTGGGAATCTACACCTTTATGCCTATTCTGATATTCCTGTCAGGGTGGCTATATTTCCTTCAAATAAGAAATATCTTTTGAATTCAAAATTTACAAAAGCATTTTCTGAATATATTCAAGAGAAATAAAAAATAGAAAATTTTAGAAGTAATCAGGAGACATCTCTGTAACTTAATAATTTTTTTGAATCATGCCATAACATTTTTGAATGATAATTAAA
Organism: Grampus griseus; assembly: GCF_964374135.1. Lineage (NCBI taxonomy): Eukaryota > Metazoa > Chordata > Mammalia > Artiodactyla > Delphinidae > Grampus > Grampus griseus. The sequence continues at coordinate 78,878,814 of NC_139002.1, forward strand.
AAGATGAATTCATATTAAAATGGTATGACTATTTCTTCCTTCTGGAAAGCAATAACAAGGGGAAAATATTATAATCTTATTCTCAAATAAAAAGGAAATTTAAACTAATTTTATTATTTTCATTATCAGAACTTTAAGCACTTAAAATCATAAAACAGTGATAAATAGTAAAACTTATGCATCTTTTTGCATTCTTTTTGACACCTTGCTTTCAAAAATCAATCACAGCTTGAGCAATGAAGATGATTAAATACTGCATCTAGAATCATGAGTTTTTCACAGACACCAGCCATGCACAGATATTGTAAAATAGTCTCCAGGCAGAGAACAGCCAGTGCAAAACACCTGAGGTGGAGATAAGCCAGTCCCATTTCAGTTACAGAAAGAAAGTCAGTGTGACAGCACATAGGAGCAGAGGGTCAAAGTGAAGCCAGAGATAGAGACAGAGGTCAAATAACGTCACCATAAAGGTTTGTTGCTTGAGAATCTGAGCTATGTAATAATAAAATAATGGACCTCTTAGCAGTGGCACCTAAGGTTAAAAAGTCCCTCTATCATGTGTTTTTATGAGGAACCATGTGCAAACTCCAAATAATAAGCAGAGGGAGATGATCAGCAGACTAAGGAAAACAGACTGAACACTAGTGAGAATTAAAGACACTGTGAAATGTAAACCATGGTACAAATGAAGGACAGGGCATAAGCAGCATGTCTCTAGATCTACCCTGAGTCCTGCCCAATTCTGTTTCCCAATTCTAATAATGTGGGTCCTTATGAGAACAAATATTTGCTTTCCTGATTTAAGATGAATAAATATGTAAGGAAGGACAGAGCGTATAAGACAGGAGTAGGAAGGAGGCTTTCGATACTTAGTGTTTGGCAGAGGCTGAGGAGAAAACGACAATGGCTGAGTATAAAACTGTCAGAGAGAAAACTGAAGAGGTTTTGCCATGAAGCCAAGAAAAAACAATATTACCGAAATAAATAAAGACCTAGATGATTAAATAAACACCTAAAGCTCCTATCAGGAGTAACAACAACAACCACAGAATGGAGGTAGAATATGCCAAAAATGAGATAAAAAACAATCACCAGAGAGAAAATACTAAAGGAGAGATATTTACACCACAGCCTGCAATGAACAGATGCAGTGGACTGTGGATAACCATTCATAAGCATCCTTCTGTGTGAGTTGAGAAGATGGAGAAGAGTCTACTATTTATTGATCACATACTTTGGACCATATATTTTGCATTGAAGCCTAGTTAAGGACACAGATCTGGAGCCTGATTTACCAGCTGTGTGTCCTTGGGCAATTTACTTCCATCCTGTGCTTCAGTTCCCTCAGTATAACCTGGGGTTTCAGTACCTGACTCACAGGATTGTGGTGTTTTACTGTGTTTAACATGATACCTGACACACAGTGAGCACTGCCTAAGTGTCAACCATTTTATATATATATACTTTCTTAATCTTCACTGTAACCCATGAGGTAAGTAGTATCATCTTGATTTTAGAGATGAGGAAAAGGAAGTTCAAGAAATCTGGTCTGACGTGCTGATTTTATACAAGTGCATAGTAGCTCAAAGATTAATGTCTAGGTCTTCCAGTTCAGTAGCCCATGATTTTCTCACTCAGACTTGCTTCCTAAGAGCTTCTCCTGTGCACTGAGTTGGTATGTAGACACAGTTCCAAGACGATATGAAAATTTTCAAAGAAAACTGCCAAGAATTGTTCCAAGTGGCAATTCCACATACTACTAAGTAAGCCTACTAAATGCACACCTTTGTTTCAGAGCCTGGGTTGGGGATATAAAGAAATACCCAAAATAATAACCCGACAGATTAAATGTTAAGGCTAAAGTTGGAGGGGAGAAGAGAATTACTCTCTTCCAAGAGGCATCACGGCAGTGAACTTACTGCATTTCAAAGTCTGTCTCATAGCCTCAACTTTTGTCAATATCTCAAAAGGAAATCTCCATTTCAGACAAACTAACATTGACCAAGATTTTGATAACACATTAGAATCTATCCAACCCTCAAAGGAAATATCTTTGAAATATTAAATGCACTTACACCAAATTCTCCTTAATCCTTTATATCAGATTCTTAAGTCAGAGCAAGAAAAATGCAGTTGTTATGAATTTTACAGCATAACTCATTAATGCCTTCAACAGAAGGAAGATATTTTCAAGCTTAATGAAAACATCTGGATAGCTAAACGAGGCCCTTACAATTTTAATTTGCACTAATACTTTATGTATCAGGAGATTATGTAAAAAACTCTCTACAGAAGGTCAGCTATATATAATTTTCTTTTAAAAAAAAAGCAAAAGCTCGACATGACCAAAAAATCTTAAGAATTCTATTAAATGATTGTAGAGGAAACAACCACACGTTAAAAATTTAGGCACATGATCACAAAATAAAATCTTTAATGAAGAAATCAAAAATCATGTGTCCAATAACATTTGGTTGGGGATTTAGTACAGAAGGAAGCCAAAGAACAAAACGATCACATGGCAATTAATTTTGTACAAAATGTTAACGATCCAATTAGTCAAATGCAGAAACCATTTTGGAAATTCTGTCATGATTTAAAAATCAAGGAGCTAGTCATTAAACCCTTGCTAGGTGACAGGCTGTTTCTGGCAGAAAGCAAAAAGTATCACACATAGCATTACATCATGAGTTACCAATCATCATTAAAGAACACACATGTACAAATATTTTCATGGCTACAGGAATGGAACAGAGATCAGCCTAAACACTTTCACTTTTTAGACGTGAGTGGTGGAGAAAGAAAGGAATACTAACCTTTTCAATATCTACCTTGAACTAAGCGATAAATTCTTTAAATATCCTATTTTTAATATGTTGGATATTTGAAAGTTTTAATGGAAGGAGAACCTACATCATACACACTTCTAAAATGAGATGTAATTAAACATATAATTATTTAATTCAGTACAGGTTATATGATAATTTACAGTCTGAACTATGAAAGGGTATATTTTCTTCTAAAATGTTTGTTGACTGCTTTGGGCATCAGCTAAAACCTTATTTTCCTGGAAAGACTGCATTTCTGGCAGTTGATTAGAAAGGGAAAAAAAAAAAAAAAGGAAGGCACAGCTGAATATCAGAAGGTCCTAAAACTCTGCTCTAGGCTATTAATCCAAATAATCATTCACAAAATTAAATTATAATAGGCTATATAGAATAAACCTGTATTTTCTAATTTATCTGTTTCACTGGGTTCTGTTAGTTGAAAATTCAGTTAAAAAAAAAAAAAAGCTGATCTTTAAACTCCATTTCCAAATATTACACCTACATAGTTGTAATGTGCATGGATCTGCTGCCTTTTTCTTCTATATTGAAATATACATCTTGGAGTTCTCTGGCAATAAAATGTTTCCAAAGCAAAACACAATCTATAAAATTCAAACATCATTTACGGTTATTTTAGACAGATTAAAATCACAGAATAGGGAAATTTTTTCCAATATATTAGTTAAGAAATCCTATGATTTCCTAGCATCTAACCGTAACATGTTCCTGGTTTATACTTTATATGCATACCCAGGTTTTTAAAAGTCTCATCTTTTTAGTTCAACAGCTAATGTGGCATGTATAGACAGAAAAGAGTGAAAAATTAGAGACACAGCCTAGTAGTGTCATGAGAAAAATTAACATGGCTTCTATATGTCTGAAGCCAATATAAGTCCACAGGATATAAGGCACATTCACCTTTGCCTTGTCCTATACTGATTTACATCTTCTAAAATAGTTCATTATCCTCTGCCTGATAAGCCTAATGCAACTTTAAGACTCAGTTCAAACTACTATCCTCACTTGTGTAGACTTCTCTGTGCTTGTTTTTCCTTCCTACTATAATTCCACATCACTTAATATAAACCTCTACCATGCCTATAATCATTTTTATAACAATTATGTCAAAACCACCATTCCCCTCAACTATTTTACCTGGGGATAGAGATCATCTTCACTGACTAGCAAAGATGTCGCATATCTCATGACCGAGAACTATTTCTTTTAACCATACAGAGAATTCAGTCACAAGAGAGCATTAGGTTCAAAATTATTTTTGAGACTCATGTAAGGTCATGTTCACTAGCAGAGAGGGAAAATGCCTCTTAATTCACCTTTAGTTATTTAGTCCCCTTCTCTGAACCACTGCATATGTCTTATGGTCGTCCTTGATTCTTAGGCCATCCCTTTTGCACAAAGTCAAGATAAGAAATAGTGTATCATTACTCATGAGCTCATTTCCAAAACCACAAATAGGGAATTTCCTAAACTTGAAAGAATGGAAGAAACAATGGCCCATCAAATGTGACAGAACGTGAAACACAGCATTAAGTAACAAGAACCATAGATACTGTGGAAACAATTGTTTTGTCTCACGAAAATATAAATTTTTTAAATCTTAGAGTTTTTGATATATAAAATGAGTTAATTTTGTGAGGAGAAGATTTTTTGTACAGAAATTTAGCTAATATTCCTAGGCATTCATGTGTCAGTGGAGGCTGATTTATTTTATCATTACTATCCTTACTGTTCACTACAATTTCTTGCATTGTAGAGTTTGCTTAGACCGTAAAACACTGCAGGGTTGGGTTCAAGGATACTGTCTCCTGGAAGCCTTTATGGCTTCATGGTTAATGGCAGTGACTTTGAGTGAATCCTTACTGCTGGCTACCAGGTTTTGCATCATTGAGCTTGCTTAGACCATGTAAGTAAAAAACTTATGAATGGGACCCCACAGGGTATAGATATTACTGTGGGGTCCAACAATTGTTTTCAGGATAGTTTGGCCAGGAGGTCCCACACTACTTCCTCCAAGATGGGGTCTGCTCAGCCCAGGAGTTTTCAGTAAAAGCCCTCTCTTTGCAGGTGCTGGTTTTGAGAAAACCTGAGGGCCTGAGCAACTCTCCTTTGGTGATCTCCCCAACTTTCCTTATTGGGGGCAATTTCTTAGCCTACCACAATTTCACTGTTGAATAAATAGTGTTGAGAAAATTGACTAACCATTTGGGAAAAAAATTAGATAACTGACTTAAACACTACATGAATTTGGAGTTATAAAGCCCCACTGAGAATGTGCTGAAGCCAATGGACCTTCTCCCCAGAAGGTATAAAGGAATTTGGTTGTTGAATGAATGAATGAACAGAACACAGATTAGATGGACTTCAGTAACTCTCATCACTGCTTAAGTACTTAGTCTTGCTCTCAAGCTCAAGCCCTGCTGACTGAGTGTGCCAGATTTACAGTCAGTAATTCTTGCCCACAATCATATTATTTTTCTCCAAGATGGAAGACTGGGACTTCCCGGCCATACTATCCTAAAATCAATTCCAGGACCCCACAGTAATATCTATACCCTTTATATATCAAAAACTCTGTAAGTTAATTATATAATGATTATGTAATTTATATTTTTTTGTGCAGATGAAGAAAATGAGACACAAGTAATGTATCCAAAAAATAATGGCCTCTCCCAGGCTTTTGATTGTATCTGTTTTCCTTGCCCAGAACGTCCTTCCTCTTCCTCTCTGATTATCCAAATCTAAAACACCTTAGTGCCTTAGATTTAAGTAAGCAGAAGTGAATTATATAATGATGATATAATTTATATTCCTTTTTACAGATGAAGAAAATGAGACACAAAGAAGTAAGTTATCCAAAAAATAATGGCTAACAGAAGGGCTTTCAAAGCATAACTGCCCGAAGGAACCAAAAACAATTCATAATCGACTCTTACTTCATAGATGAGTGGCATGAAATGGGCCAACTTTGCCACCATACAGACGTGGGTTCAAAACATATCTTTCAGTTCCTTGAGATTCAGGAAAGAAATTTAAAATACACTTTCCTAAATTTCAAGAGGGTAATATCACCTACCTTTTAGAGTGGAGAAGATTTATTTCGAATTTATGTTAAATACTTGTAAACTCAAGGTTTTCAAGAAACAACTGTTTCTTCCTTCAAAGTTGTTGTCATTACAATAGTTCCATGAGGTGAAATAATAACCTGTCCTAACATGAACTCAAATTTTCATTAATATTCAAAGATGTTAACATGATGTCAAGAGGGGAATGCAAGAAGTGGTAACAAATCTCTTAAATTCTACTACCTTACATTTCAATAATGGATGTGTACTAGCATTTTACTTGACTGCCAATTTATTCTAAATAGAAAACAGAGGTAATCATCACTCACATTTATGCAGCTACAGAATAGAACTGAGACCTAAAATAAACTTTAGAGTTAATGTCCTACTTATACAGATGAGGATACTGAAGCCCAAAGAGGTTAACAGAGTTCCCTAAAATCTTACAGCTGATTAGCAATTGAGCCAGGATTTGACTTAGTTTTATGTCAGGAATGTACACTGGAAAAATATTGTCTTTGGAATATAACTAATAGCAACATAAGAGGGATAAAAAACACAAAGAAAAAGTACAAAACAAAAAACTTTTAAATGTGGAAATTTTTAGAGTGGGGTAAGAATAACCCATTTGCTCCAGGGTGCAAAGTCTTAAATAAAAGTTATTATTTATTTATTTATTTATTTTGCGGTACGCAGGCCTCTCACTGCTGTGGCCTCTCCCGTTGCGGAGCACAGGCTCCGGACGCGCAGGCTCAGCAGCCATGGCTCACGGGCCCAGCCGCTCCGTGGCATGTGGGATCTTCCCGGACCGGGGCACAAACCCGAGTCCCCTGAATCGGCAGGCAGACTCTCAACCACTGCGCCACCAGGGAAGCCCATAAAAGTTATTTTATTCATCACTGTCCTATAGTTCAGTCACTTCATATATAGAAATAATAATAATGTTGTATGCTAATTTGGAAGAAACAAATCTAGTCAGCAGCCTAGCAGAGTCTTAATCCCAGAGATCTACCTACTTAAATGTGGTGAGAGAAAGGAGGGAAGAGAAAGGAGGAAAAGAGAGGAAGAGGGAGGGAAGGAGGGAGACAGAGAGACAGAATATTTCTGTGAGTGCACGGAGTGGATAATTAATTTCTCTAAACTACTCACCATTCCAGAAACATAGTATATATTTATGCACAAGTCCCACGGTACATAACGTTCCATTGCCAGGATGTCAAACTATTTCAGAGAGAGTTGTTCCTAGTTGTCCTTCCATATCCAGCTTAAACTCCCCTCTATGTGATACTACTTACCCTTAAACTCCCAGATGAACACAAAGACTACTGGCCTTTTATAATTAAGCTTAAAGTTCCCTATACCTCTGGCCTGGTTTGTCTAAATGTGAGACACCAAAAACCTTTCTAAAGTTAACATGCAATCAGCAATATATTTTGTTTTTAGGGTGAAACTGAATATATTAAGCATATACATCACTGATAATCTATTTGGTTATGACTGCCTGAAAGGTCAGGATAGACCTAAGGATTCTAGAACTAAACAGAGCAGCTGCAGAATGCAAAAAACGGAGCTCTGTGTTGAAGATAGGTAGAAGGCTAACTTGAGTGTTCTTCCAAATACACTTGTTTTACGTGACAACTTCAATTCATGAAAATTCAAAGTCTTGAGTTTCTGTTCTACAACCATTTCTAAGCTCTCACTTCTAAGAAGCACATTTACCCACTATTCTCTATAAATACTTCATATTCCATTCCTAGAAGGAAGAAAGTATGTCACTTGCTTCAATCTCAGCCACTGCCTGCACTAAAGAACCAGATAATTTGCTTATCTTTAAGACACTATTTTTCATAGTATGTACTTTCCCATTAAAGGAGAATTATCTCTGTAGAAATTACAAAAAATTAAAAAAACAAACCATGGATTAGGGAGGAAAATATGAAGACTAATTCTACCTTAAAAATCAAGAAATAGTTTATGGTTATGCAGTATTCTTTTATCTTTCAAAAATGAGTTGTTACATTCATTCAGTTAAATTTTTTGAGCACTAGAATAGAAAACCTCTGGGATTCTACAGTTTAGTTTCAATAAAACACTCATAGCTTGCTTTATTGGAAAAGCAGTGCTCATGAATGTATTTCAGATATGTAAATATTATCTAAAACCATAGGATGCCATTTTCACAGCAGTTTGGTGGAATAATATGCAATTTGGATATCAGTAACAGTCCCTAATTAATGTCGGAGTTGCCTTACCAAAGTTTCTCTTGACTCCACTTTATTGTTAATGGCTTATGGTATATGAGCCACAGGGCAAAGAGCCTTTTAAAAGATTTAGCTTCTTGTTGAAGAAGAATAAACTGATGTAGTCCTATTTAAAACAAACTACTTGACGTTCATAACAGTCCCCTGAAGAATAATAACACACACACACACACATATATATATATATATATATAAAGCATCCAATTATTTTTTTCTATTTTAAAGAAGACCTGCCTGAATATTCTCTTTATGAGGAAAATGATTTAGGCCAAGGAGCAGTATAATATTAGCATTTTTATTTTTAATAACCAATAAGGATTTTGCCAGAGAAAAAGCTACTTGTCACTAATAATAAAATGAGGTTGTCTAAATAGTCACAACTTCTCAGAGCTAGAAGGCATCTTATATATTAATTCAAACAACTGATTACTTTTATTGTCAAGGAAACTGAGGACCACGGAGTTAAGAAATTTGCTGAGTTAGGCTATAGCAACATTAATCTCTCATATCCCACAGAATAAAAACACTTTCAATTATGGTAATGCTTTTCTACCATTTTTAGTGTGTGCTACGCCATACTTCTTCAGCCAGTGATATGTTTAATCTGCAGAGCATGCGCCATGAGTATTTTTCCTTTTTTTTAACTTAAATAAAAATAAGGTTTGAAATTAGAGTCACAAAATTTTATTCATATTTTTCTTGATTTATTCAAAGAGATAACCCCTCAATTACCTATCAAATGTAGGCTGAGTTATTCTGAAGAAGAGTTTTCTCTTAATGTCTTTCTTCCAAATAACATTTGTTTTTATGGTTTCCAGTTAAAAATGGATAAATTAGTGTCACACACATACCGTTTTCTCAGCTGCAATTTTCAAAGAAATTGGTTCCATAAAAATCATTCCCAAAACGAATGTATTTCTTAAAGTCAGCCTACATATAGTTTTTAAAATACACTATTGAATTATTACCTGTCTCTTCATTGGTTCACAACCAGAGTGACATTTATAGGATCTCCCACTTATTAAACCTTCACTCTCTAGCAATTTTAGGCTCCTCTGTGTGGAACTATAGTGATTAATGGCTTCATTCTGACATGACCCTCAATCACAATGGAACAAAGTTCATTGGTTGCAAGATTGTGCTCTAAGTTTTCAAATCAGTACAGAAATAGAATTAAAGTATCTTTCAAACAAACTTTTAAAATATATAAAGTTTTATTACATGCAAAATCTAGGGGAACATTAGTCAACTCTATGGCAGCTAAGCTACTTAAAAGAAACATGGTACTTGGAATAATAAATTCTGTCTTCAGATAACATTTGTGCCACTTGCAATCTTTTGACCACGTACAATTCCTTTACTGCCTATAAATTTCAGGTTTCTTAAGTACATCAACATTCCAATGTAATATATACAATTAAATGATATAATTAATGCAATATAAATGTCTTCAAACTATATAAAACCCACCCAGCAAATGAAAATTGCACAATAAATAAAACCTCATTAACCAACAAGGATCACATAATATATATGAAATTACTCATTCATCCATGAATGTCTAAAAAACTACCTTTGTCCTCAGGGGGCTAATTTATTAAAAAATTCTCAATAAATAATAATTGTTTTAAGCTAATGATATAATACCTCACATCTTATGGAATCAATATTCCAAAACACAAGGGTAGAAATAATTACGAAGAGAACAAGATGTAAATGAGAGAAAAAGGTTAGAAAAACAGAGAGAGGGAGACGCATAGCAAATGAAGAGTAGATATTTCCACTGTGGTAAAAGAGAACAGAAAGTAGTAGGGACAAAATCTCATAACCTTGTGAAATAAATCCTGGAGTAGTAGGCATTGACAGCTGGCACTTGTGTCAGGTGAATGTCAGGTTAGAGCAATATGGCAGATTAGCTCTGGCATGATAATACCATGATGAGAACTATGGCTACACACACACACACACACACACACACACACACACACACACACACACACACACACACACACACACACACGGTGTGGGACAGGATGAGATTTGGAATTGTAACTTTCAGACAGAAAGAGAGCTCATTCATTTAGACTTGGGAAATGTGATAAATTCCTGCATAAAATTCTTAACTCAGTACTCCCCAAAATAAATACACTCTATGGAAAACATATTCCATCCTAACAGTTAATGGGCTCAACCAAGTGGCTGGTCTGGCTTCATGATGGGAAGTGTGTGCATTCCCTGTTTAGCTTGAAACATGCCCTTCTGACTTGTTTTGGTTAACGAGATAGTAGCAGATATGAAAAAACAGTATTGTGTTTGTGTGGATGGACATGTTCAGAATACCTCCTTCAACATTATGAGCAGAGCTTCCCCTGTGTACTGCTGACCATCTGCCAGCCAAGAAGAGAGTCCTTACTAGGAAATGAATCCCCCAGAACCTTGATCTTGGATTTCTAGCCTCCAGAACTGTGAAAAAATAAATGTGTTGCTTAAGCCACCCAGTCTATGCAATTTTGTGATGGCAGCCTTGACAGACTTGTACATAGGGAAACAGGATCATGTAAGGATATGCGTCCAGTGAAGATCTGGGTTTCCTAGCAGAGAAAACAAACAAATAAAAAATATGCTGAGCTGTTGGGAATGGGTAAGCTTAATATGAAATGGGTGGTAGAAAAAAGCAGCATTAAGTCTGCCTCCTTGTAGCTACCAATGAAGCAGCTATGCTTTATGTTAATTTTTAATTCCTTTTACCCATTATCCTCTATGAAAATTACTGAAGGTGCCTCACTTTTAAATTTAAATTCATCTAGCAGTATAAAAACATATATGCCATCTCTCCAATACTCTCCTCCTTATCAAAGAGACACTCCCAGGTAAAGAAAGAAGGAATGTGCACAATTCTAATCTCTTTTCAAGAGTATAAGACCTTCTGCTAAACAGAATGATACTTTCTAGGAGGAGAGTGCATATCTATGAAATTATCTTAGCAGGATGTCCCTAATTACAATTGTTTATGGGAAGCAAACGTGGGGTACATGGATTTATGGGGCTTGGCATCCTTAGCAGTGTCATAAAAAATAATGACCATCTGAGGTATAGAACAGAGATGCTCCATAAACTAAAAGTTACCCAGGTTATTTCATTAATAAAGAAGAACCTAGGATGTCCCTGAATGTGCCAGACATTTTCCTGTTTAGACTAAGTCTCTTGATTGATTTCAAGGATGCAAACATCAGGAAAATCTAACACCAGATACAATCTGATTTGTGTGAATCTGATTTGATAATCTGATCTTGTGTTACCTCACCCATTTTCAACACCTTCTTTATCCCACTCTGTAATCTAGGAGACGTATCTCCACAGACAGCATCTATATCCCTTGGTTGGCCAAAGGATGACAATGACGGGGTTCGGGAGTTTAGGGCTGGGAAAAAGTTGGGATATTGATACTCACACCTGTTACTGCCACTGTCTGCCTGCCTTGCTGTGGGTCTGACAATGGCTATGTTCTAAGGTACCACGTCTGTGAGATGGCACCTCTCCCATGGTTTATGTTCATTGCCCTTACTTCCTCCTCTTGCTTTTTAAGCCTAGACGAGGTAACAATTTCTTGATAGGGTTCACCTATGGCTGCCTCACATTTTTTGGTTGGATTCTTTACCCCGTTTATACCTCAGCAAGTTGCCCTACATCAAATCTTTGAGTGTGACCTCTTTTCTGTCAGGACCCCAACTCTTACATTCATCAATGAAGTTTAATAAACAAGATTTCTTCCTAGTAATATTATTTTATTTAGTCTCTAATTTTTAGACAGACAAAAATTTCCTTCAGAGAGAGATTTTCAGTCTGTGATTTAGGAACGATTTTTAAGCTTTCATTTTCGAATATATATCCAGTTATGAGATAATTTATTTAAACTATGAAGTTCGTGAAAACTGAGAGTGAATCTGAGAGTCGTGGAACTGTGGACAATGGAGCTAGGGAAGCCTGGGGGATCTCTGATTTCCCCAGAGGAATTATCCTCCTTAACATTCTACTTTTTATACTTTTGTAAATAGCATCCTTGAATTGCTTCAATTTTTCTAAGTCACAGATTTATAGATTATTAGAACAGGAAGGGGCCTTAGAGATAATCCTGTCAATTCCTTCAGCTGGCATGCAAGGAAACTCTGACCAGGGCAGAGAAGTAATTTGCTTCAAATACTCATTAGCAGCAAAGCCAGGTCTGGTTCCCTTTCTCCCAACATACCATGGGTATTAATGGCAGCAAAGTCATATAAATTCTTGACAATAAATTGCCCCATACATAAAATTATTTTACCTTGTCATGGTTGTATAGGATAGTAAATATAAGGCTTGGAGAACTAGAGCTGGCATATGGTAAGTAATCAAAAGTGTTTATTGTTGGCATGATAACATAGCCAAACCCCTTGAAAAATAGGGCATACTTGCTCGATTTATATATTATTTGGCATTGAACTATGCTCATTAAAACATAAGGTTCTCAGAATGTTAAGATAAATCAAAGAGATAGTCTTTGCCCCCACAAATCTTGTAAGGTTTTAATAGTGTTTGCATGTTTTAAATATATGGCAGAATTCTAAATAATCTGGTATGGACTACAAAAGCAACTAGGATTTCTGGAAGGAGGGAAATTGTGTGAAGAAGCCATGAGGATGTCTGATGTAAGCTGAATGTTTAATTATGCTTAGAAATTGGGAAGATGTAGAGGAGGAAAACACATTTAAGGTAGGAGGAAGACCATGGATAAAGGAACACATTTTCATTTACCCATCCATTCATCTATTCACTCCAGATATTATGAACCTACAATATGATACACACAATTCTAAGTAGGAAGATGTATCAGTGAACAAAAGTCTCCCATTATAGAATGATATTCTACTGGAAGAAATAGTCAAGAAACGTACAATTAAATAAATGTCAGATGAGAATTACTATAGAGAAAATAACACAATATAATAGCATATGAAATATGTTGGGGGGGTTGTTATACTGGGTGGTCAGAGATGGCTTCACTGATACAGCTACATTTGAGGAGAAGCCAGAAGAAATGAGAGGGACCCAAAGAATTTCTGGGTAAAGACTGTGGCAGTGACAAAGTGTCCAGGTCTGCAGAGCTGGACACAGAAAGTTCTGTGTTTTCATGGGTACTGTCCTAAGGAGTCCAGAATGGAACAATTCTAAACTTTTAATGGTTTCGATAGGGTATAATTCTTTTTATTTCAAATTTCTTCTTGTTCCTATTCCTTTTTAAAATGACTTTAGTGGTTTCTGTTTTATTCTTTCAATCCTAACTGATACAGTATTTGAAAGCAGAACTGCAGACCCACAAAGATGAAAATAGGAGATCAGTTATTTGACCAGTTAAACCTGTTTGGTTAAGATATCGGCATTGGTAGAATACGGATACAATTGGTCATCTTCATGATATGGCAAAAGAGTGGTAAATGGTCACTCAAATAATCTGCCTATGATGATCTAGAATAAAATGAATAATGAAGGCAAGTCTTTGTGACAGGTGGTACTGAGTCTGCCGATCTTTTATGAAGCCAAAATAAATATAAGAATTAGGGCAGGATTGGTGGCCGAATTGCTAATTCTGACATCACTGGGATCTTAAAAGAAAATACAAATCTGAGTTTAATTCACTGCTCAGAAGGCATGGTGAAAAAAATCAGAGATTTTATGACCAGGCTAAAAAGAATGCTGATCTCCTGTAGCCATACAGGATGATGTATCTGAAAAAAGTCAGCTGAACATTATCGTTGGATTATACATGTTGTTGTACTACAATAAGTTAAATTAATAACATCACCGAATGCCTCATTTGAAAGTTGGGGAAATATAAGGAAACAGTAAGATTCTGAACATTGAAATTGAAGAAAACTGAATAAATTTGAATATTATGAATGAAATTCTCTGATGGTTGCCAGCAGAAGCAACCATCCTATTTTGTGTAATGAGGCTGGTCCTGCCTTATTTAAGGATCACCTGAAGCAGGTAACCAACTGAAAAACAGCGATTTTCTTCATTCCTCAAGATCACTACCCTCACTTCCTCCAGATTATTACTGTACTGTAATACTAGCCTTTCTCAACTGGGGAAATAATTCAAAGTCTGACCCAAGAATAGAGAGATTAATGTGAAAAATAAATTACAAGAGCTTACTAATTTATCTGGGGAATATATGGTGTGATATATTCTAGCTCTGTTAAACAAGAAGAGAACATAGCATCAGACTGGGAAATATTTACAAATATGAGTGAATTTAATAAGAGTCTGGGTCCTGGATCCACTGTGTTAGTTCAACTAACTGAGGATGCACCTAATATTTTTCTGGGAGTTGTCTGAAACATATACTGAGAAGGACCCTAAAATAAACTGGGACATCAGAAATTTCTATAAAAACAACTTGAAAACAAGTGGACGTGACCAATTTGATTTAATAAAAAACAAGAGCCAACTATATGTTAACTATAATAAACCAACCTTAAAAGATACCTGAAGTAAATGTAAATGTATGAGAAATATATATCATGCTTGCAGGCTGTCAAAAAAAAAGGCGAGAAGTGGCTACAGTAATATCAGACATACCAGTATTAGACAAAGAAGACTACCAAAAATAAAAGTTTCAGCTTACAGTGATCAAAGGGTCAGTCCATCAAGAGAATATGTTTATGTATTTAACAAAACTTCAATATTCAAATGGAAACTGAGAAATTAGATAAATAGAAATATGCACAATTATATTTGGAGATTTAAACATTACACTCTCAGTAATTTTTAGAATAGAAAGAAAATCAGTAAGGGCATAGAAAGTTTGAACAATATGATCAACCACATTTATCTAATTGATATTTACAGAATACGCCAACCATCAATAGCAAAATATGCATTTTTTTCACCTTCACATAAAACATTTACCAAGATAAACTATATCTTATTCTGTGCCATAAAACAGTTGCAATGTGTTAAGCAACTGAAGTCACACAAATATGTTCTTTTACCACAACAGAATCAAGTTAGAACTTAAAAATGGAAAAATATCTGGGAAAGGCCACATATGTGGAAATTAAACAACACCCTTCTAAGTATACCATGGGGCAAATAAATCATAAGGAAAATTAGAAAATATTTACAGCTAAATGAAAATAACATATCAAAATTTGCAGGATGCACATAAGGCAGTGCTACAAGGCAAACATATAGCATTAACTAGGAATCAAGAGAGGTTGGAGACTAAAAAACAATCATTATTTTCATTTAAAAAAACATGTAACAAAAATAAACAAATGGGACCTAATGAAACGTCAAAGCTTTTGCACAGCAAAGGAAACCATAAACAAGACCAAAAGACAACCCTCAGAATGGGAGAAAATATTTGCAAATAAAGCAACTGACAAAGGATTAATCTCCAAAATTTACAAGCAGCTCATGTAGCTCAATAACAAAAAAACAAACAACCCAATCCAAAAATGGGCAGAAGACCTAAACAGACATTTCTCCAAAGAAGATATACAGACTGCCAACAAACACATGAAAGAATGCTCAACATCATTAATCATTAGAGAAATGCAAATCAAAACTACAATGAGATATCCTCTCACACCAGTCAGAATGGCCATCATCAAAAAATCTAGAAACAATAAATGCTGGAGAGGGTGTGGAGAAAAGGGAACACTCTTGCACTGCTGGTGGGAATGTGAATTGGTACAGTCACTATGGAAAACAGTATGGAGGTTCCTTAAAAAACTACAAATAGAATTACCATATGACCCAGCAATCCCACTACTGGGCATATACCCTGAGAAAACCATAATTCAAAAAGAGTCATGTACCAAAATATTCATTGCAGCTCTATTTACAATAGCCAGGAGATGGAAACAACCTAAGTGCCCATCATCAGATGAATGGATAAAGAAGATGTGGCACATATATACAATGGAATATTACTCAGCCATAAAAAGAAACGAAATTGAGTTATTTGTAGTGAGGTGGATGGACCTAGAGTCTGTCATACAGAGTGAAGTAAGTCAGAAAGAGAGAGACAAATACCGTATGCTAACACATATATATGGAATCTAAGGGGGAAAAAAATGTCATGAAGAACCTAGGGGTAAGACAGGAATAAAGACATAGACCTACTAGAGAATGGACTTGAGGATATGGGGAGGGGGAAGGGTAAGCTGTGACAAAGAGAGAGAGTGGCATGGACATATATACACTACCAAACGTAAAATAGATAGCTAGTGGGAAGAAGCCGCATAGCACAGGGAGATCAGCTCGGTGCTTTGTGACCACCTAGAGAAGTGGGATAGGGAGGGTGGGAGGGAGGGAGATGCAAGAGGGAAAAGATATGGGAACATATGTATACGTATAACTGATTCACTTTGTTATAAAGCAGAAACTAACACATCATTGTAAAGCAATTATATGCGAATAAAGATGTAAAAAAAAAAATGTAGTTAAGAACCATTTGCTTGGAAAGGCAATATTTTGAGTCCATGTTTCTGAAATATTACCATTGTGTACCAAATGGCTGTCTTATTAGAAAGTGCAGATTTATCACTATTTTGATTTTTTTAAATCAGAAATTCAATAATAGAAGAGAAAAAGAAGTTAACTGAAACAGAGTATGTCTAATTAAGGCAATGCTTCTCATTCCAGTTGATGTGGCTGATGGTAAGTGTGTTGGACTAAGAGTCAGTCCTCCTGAAACTGATGTCCCCTAACTGACAGCATCTCTGGGCAAGTCACACTCCCTCTCTGAAACTTAGTTCCTTCATGTATACAGTGAACAAGTTACATTTATTGAAATATACAGTCCAATGTATCCTGAAAATTGTATATTTTTATTGGACAAATATCATTAAGCTCCTGATAATGTATTTTGCAAAGTGCTGAAGGAAATAGAGGTTTTTATTGTTCCTTTTCTCAAATTGCTTCTAATCTGTTGCCCAAAATACATCTTACACAAGTAACAGAAATGCAGATTCACCTGTGAAAGAGGCTAAATCTAAGCATAATCCAAATCCTATGAGGATCCAGAAGAAAGAGCTAACATTTTCTTAGCGTAGGTCACAGAATTATGGATATGTGTACTTGCATATCATTGACTTGATGAGCTCCTTACCTAGCATAGCTTCTCTTCATATTCTCCATATCAACAAATTGACCCCCAATCTTTAGATGTCCACGAGATTTATGGTAAGAAAATAAAATGTGTCACATTATCACATGCTCCAAGGTCAGGTATTATACAGGATAGCTATCTAATAGGCAAAACAGCCAACTGGTTTTCAAAAATGTGAAAACTACTTACCACCTCTGCAACATTTAGAGGCACGACTGCTTCTTTTCAAAAAAATACCACAGTAACGGAAACGTTTTATATGAAGTAACCTCTTCAGATTGTTTGATGTAATGCAGCCAGCGCGATGTTTCTAAGTGTGTTCTCTGGGTCAAATTGGCTTAGAAAAAATTAAAAAGCTTATGTCAAAAATTCAAAGCCTGGGCTTCCCTGGTGGCGCAGTAGTTGAAAGTCCGCCTGCCGATGCAGGGGACACGGGTTAGTGCCCCGGTCCGGGAAGATCCCACATGCCCCGGAGCGGCTGGGCCCGTGAGCCATGGCCGCTGAGCCTACGCATCCGGAGCCTGTGCTCCGCAACAGGAGAGGCCACAACACTGAGAGGCCCGCGTACCGCAAAAAAAAAAAAAAAAAAATTCAAAGCCTGCAATGGTGACACACGTGATAACTACTGGGAATAGGGCAAATGAGGGCTTCACAAATCCCTGAAGAAAATCACGTTTAATTTGTAAGCCCTGACATAATTTTCTCTTTGCTCCAGGACTTCACTTTTACACATTTTTCTTTTGTTACTGTCCCTAGGCAATGACTTGCTGTGGATTAACTCCCCGGGTAAGGAATGTGCATGTGAACAAAACTGCAGGAAACCGAGCAAAGCCTCCCAGGGCCATTTTTTCTTTCCTTTCCCTCAGCCCATTATGACAAAATGAATATTGGCTACATTTAGGAGTTGAAAACATGTTTACATTGATCACTAAGTCTTAACCCCTAAATGAAAATTAAAATAAAATGCGCAATTTCTTTAATTCTTACCATTCTGTTAAACAATTTGAAGCACAGTTTCAAGCTGCAGGAAAATGGGATGGATCGGGTATAGCCCTTATTTTCTCTATGTGACTCCAATATTATCCTTTAAGAAAAGCTGCTGAAAATAACCAGTCATTTTAAAGTAATTTAAACATATCCCAAACTGAAATTCAATATGCCCCTGAGCTCTCCATGATCCATTTCAAGTTTTCTAAGTCTGTTTTCAATAAAAACTACCAGAGAATCCAAAGGCCATTTTCTAAATGGCCCCACCAGATTGCAGAAAATATACAGTATGTGGAATGAACCCAAGATGATATCTTATGATAAGCATGGCCTCTGAGGCAAACCTCAGCTCTTGAAGTTCAGAAGTCTAGGAATTGTACAGCAGCTTTCTGAGAAGTTACTGATATACTGATAAGGACACTTATGATTTTAACATTTGTTAAAATACTGTGTATTTAATATTTATTATTAGTGACCTCTCAAATCAATAATTTATTAAGGTCAACATTTCTCAAAGTGTGAAACGAAAACCACTGACAGCAGACACGTAAGTGGCATCGTTACAAGCTCACCATGTATTTATAATTCACCCTAAAATTTGAGAACATTAGTCTACATTATATGCATGAGGAAGCCAACACTCAGAATAATAGCCACTTGTCCAAAGGACAAGCAAATTAAGGATTCTAAGTCTATTTAATTCAAGGTTTTCTCCCCTATGTAACTCAGTCTCATGCCTGACCAACAAAAATCAAAATGCATCTCCTTTGCTTTTAATTCACTAAAATATCAAGGGTGCTCCTATCAGCTTTCACTGTAGTCTCTCATGGCAATTGGATCCTGGAGTTGAAAGTTTTTATTACCTAGTCCTTATGTTACCTACCCCGCACAGCCCCAGTGCTTTGACTATGAATGAATTTTTTTTCTTTATTCAATAATATAATTTACTACCTCTACATGGGACTCCTATTTCTAGGTGCTTCTCAAAAACACCTACTTTTATATTTAATTGAAATATTCTCCCTGTTGCTGTTTCCACTGGCTGTTACACTCTGCTGTGAAGGTGGATCATACACAGTTTTGCAATACCACTTCTATTTAAACTGATCTCATCATCTAACCTCACCAGGGTATTGAATCTCCAGCAGCCAGCATTGTTACTGACACATGACACTTAACTAATTGTATTGAATTAATCCATGAGTGTCCACTGCTAAGTAATAATTCATACAATGTTTTTTTTTTTTTTTTTTTTTTGCGGTACACGGGCCTCTCACTTCGAGAGGCCCTTGGAGTGGCTGGGCCCGTGAGCCATGGCCGCTTAGCCTGCACGTCTGTAGCCTGTGCTCCACAATGGGAGAGGCCACAGCAGTGAGAGGCCCGCGTACCGCAAAAAAAAAGAAACTGCCAGCTTAAAATAAACTACCACCACAACATTAATACTCACGTTGGAGCATTTTAGTCTTCGAAAACTAAATTTCTTCAGCAAGACTTTTTCTCTATTGCACAGAAGTCAGCATCACTGCAAATGGCGTGATGAGAAAGCTAAAGATCTCTTGCTTTGTAAGAGAAACAAGTGTGCTCTGTGACTATCACAGCAAAGCACTGAAATGGCTCGAGATAAAACACCTGTGGTCAAGTCCTGGCTCCATCATTTCTAATGTGAGGCTTTAGACACCTGGCATAATTTAGGCATCTGTTTCCTTATCTGTAAAATGGGGATGATGGTACAATTTATATCCTGGGGTTGTGTGAGGCTCAAAGAAGATCATGTAGTACACTTTGTTTTCAAGCTTGGTTGCAAAGTGGAATCATTTCGAGACCTCTGAAAACTATTTATGCCTGTATTCATCACCAGGCATCAAGGCTTAACAGTTCTAGCAGTGTGATCTGGGATTTAGAGAGTGAAGGAGAGCTCCTTCACTTATTAGGTGATCCTAATAAACACATAGGTGTGGGAACCACTGGTCTATTACCATCCTGATAAGCACTGTGTCTCAACATATAATGTTCTATTACTATTATAGGTAACACCAGGTATGCAACCTTGGGCACGCCGATTAGCCTGACTGAGATGAGTTTTGTTGTACGTAAGGTCAAAATTTAAACAGGATTATATTAACTAGGTTGATGTGAGATGCCCAGCAAAATGCCTAGGTAGAAGCACATAGAAAAAAAATATTTTCCCTCAAATTATCTTTTTTTTTTTTTGGTACGCGGGCCTCTCACTGTCGCGGCCTCTCCTGTTGTGGAGAAGAGGCTCCAGACGCGCAGGCTCAGCGGCCATGGCTCACGGGCCCAGCCGCTCCGGAGCATGTGGGATCTTCCCGGACCGGGGCACGAACCCGTGTCCGCTGCATCGGCAGGGGGACTCCCAACCACTGCGCCACCAGGGAAGCCCCTCCCTCCAATTATCTTGTAGCTCTCCTTCTACAGCATTGTGAATATTAATAAATTAAGGACCAATATGAATATGGTACTCTGGGCTCTATGCAAAACATAGCACTAACCTACTCTCAGACAATTCATTCTTGCTATACTGAAAGAATTACCCCTACTTGCTCTAAAATCTCCTGCCTCTTCACATTTGCTTACATAATCAAAGACCTATCCTTTTTTAAAATACAGCTCAAATTTTCCTTCTTGCCAGAAGCCTTCCTTACCTCCTGTTACCCCACTTTTAAAATTATTCCCTCCTCTGAACCTATAGATCAGGTTTTACCTCTCCCTGACATTGCTAAGTTCTACTTTGTTCTATATTTGCATATGCCTTTAACCTCTAAGATTTGAGAGGAAGATTGTTGAGCAATTTACTTTTTCTTGGATCTCAACTAGTACAGAAAGGGAGCTAAATCTATTTTATTTATTCTGACTTATTATAGGCTCCAGCCTGATTTTATTTAAAGCACAAACAGTTTCGAACAGCAAAAGTTTCCAATTTTGTCAATCGTGTCGAAGACAGAGTTTGAGTATATCCAGTACTCATTGACATTTGCTGTTGTCCAAGCAAAATTTATCCATAAGCTTAATTCTCTCAAAGCCCTAGAACTATAACTTTACCATGTTTCTGAGGTGGGACAAAGCACTGGGCACAGCTTCACATGTTACAATCATCTATTATAATTAAAGATATAAACCTCACTTCCCTCAACATGATGCTCAGGACCAGGTTTTATTACTTCCTGGAGAGAATACTATAGAAGCACTTACTGACTTCTTTTTCCAACAATATTCCACGTAGTGATTGTGGGAATAGCAGGTTGCTAAACCTGCTAAACCCTAAGTCCCAGTTCCAAAGTCTTAATGAGAAACCCATGTACTTCTAACAGAGTCAATTCGCTTACACTTGATGAGAAGAATTGAAAGGTTGTATATCATATATAAATAGTTTTAGAGTGGCATAAACTACCATTTTAAAATTATGAAATCTCTGCTTTTTTGTTAAGTGCCATTAGACCCTTGTTAAATTAATTTTATACCTTGAGAATCCCACTACCAGGAACTTGGATTTTCTTCCTTTGTTGACTAAACTTGAAGGGGTCTCTGTGTTTTGGGTCACTGGGATACTTAGAATAATGGCCCTCCAAAAATAGGCACACTTTAATCCCTGGGATCTGTGAATAGCTTACTTTAAACTGTCAATAGCATTTTTCACATGTGATTAAGGTAATTAGTCTGGATCACCCAGGTGGGCCCAATTTATTCATAGGTATCCTTAAAATGAGAGGATTATTTCTGACTGGGGCCAAAGGGATGAAATGATAGAAAAGGAGGTAGCAGAGATTCCAAATGTGAGACATTCTATCTTCCTTTGCTGGCTTTGAAGATGGAGGGAGAGTTACCGAGAGCGAAGAAACAGAGGTGACCTTTAGAAGCTAAGAACGGCCCTGAGCAGACAGACAGCAAGGATACAGGCCCTCTGCCCTACAAGCACATGGAACTCAATTCTTCCTACAAAATGAACGAAGGGAATGGATTTTTCCCCTAAGAATCTCCAGAAAGGAACATGGTCTCCCTGCCATTTTGATTTCAGCCAATGAGACCCTAGTCAGATTTCTGGCCTACAGTACTATATAATGATACCTGTTTTAAGCTGCTGTTTGTACTAGCATTAGAATAATACAGACACTTTGTTGAGGCTCCGGAAAGAAGAAAAAAAAATTAAAAGATAGGATTACCGAACCAGGTCCATTTGTCCAACAGGCGAGCCGAACGCTGAGACGCCAACGAGGTTTGCGGGAGAGAACGAGCTTATTCACAAGGTAGCCGAGCCAGGAGATCCGAGAACAAGGCTCAAACCCACCCCCTCAAGGCGAGGGGACTTGGGTATTTATGGGATACTCAGGGTGGTCTTAGGTGTGGGGTAAGGTTTGGAGGTAGGGAAAAAGGTACGGTAATCAGTGTTCTACGCAGGCGCAAATGGACTCCCTTAGCAAACTGGGAGGGTGGGCTTTCCGGAGCCCTGACCTTAAAAGGCCATTCATCAGCACCTGCGCTGGCCCCATTTTAGGGCGGGTGGTCCCAACCAGCGCCAGCTGCCTATCACCGGGCAGGAGCTGACTACAAGTTCCTGTAAAACAACGGGGTTAAGTGAAGCTGGGAACGTGTGCAATTAAATGGGGGGCGGGGCAGGGGGGAGGAGGTGGGGGGAGAAAAAGCGAGCTTAAACAGTGAAGGCAGTTTAAGATTCATGCATTTCATTGTATGTAAATTATACCTCAATAAAGTTCATTTGTAAAAAATGGTTACCTTCTCAAAATATTTTTCTTTTGTAGGAAATGATCTGGTCGAGAAGGACAAATCTAAGAAAGCAGGAAGAAAGAGGTCAGTTGCAGGAGGGATGTCCTTGAGTAGGAAGTAGGGGTGGATCCAGAAAGTTAAGTGAAGCCGTTGACTTTTTTTTTTTTAACATCTTTATTGGGGTATAATTGCTTTACAATGGTGTGTTAGTTTCTGCTTTATAACAAAGTGAATCAGTTATACATATACATATCTCTTCCCTCTTGCATCTCCCTCCCTCCCACCCTCCAGGCGGTCACAAAGCACCGAGCTGATATCCCTGTGCTATGCGGCTGCTTCCCACTAGCTATCTACCTTACGTTTGTTAGTGTAAATATGTCCATGCCGCTCTCTCGCTTTGGAAGCCCTTGACTTTTAAGAAATGCAGGTAAAGTTTATGTGTTTTAACATGATGAATGCCAGAGTAAATAGTCACAGATTCTGGTAAAATGGTGCATTTTCATCTGTTTTCTCATTTAAACATGAGTGATGCTAGCAAATGAGAGTGAAGAAGTACAGAGGTATTGGATGTTTGAACAAAGTTTTTTTTTTTTTTTTTTTTAAGTGTGAAACAACATTTCATAGAGTGGGAGAATAAACTAGCCTTAGCTCTGTGGCTCACCCATTCCCTCTGCTCTTCACCTTGGGCTTCCTTTTACTGTAATTCTTTCCCTCATCATTGGGGTGTCTTGTTTGAGCAGCGGTGGTTGCAGAGGCTGCAGTGTCAGTTTCACAATCTTTGTTTATAGGTTGATCATCACCAATCTCAGAGTGAGACTTTGGAGGCACAGGGAAGGAATCTACAGGATGGAGCTGGAGTATGCCCACCACACAGTGCACATAACACTTCTCAGAGAAGATTTCTGCTTGGCTTCTCAGATTCCTTGCAGATCCCAGGGCCCTGTGAATTTAAGAGAGCAACGGGCTCCCAGCAGACAGTGGCAACTGGAGCCACTGGGACTGGGGTGGGAATGCAGGGGGAGCTCATGAGAGGAACTTCCAGGGCTAGAGTTAACAAGAGAGGGGTCAGCGGGTGCAAGTGTCCCATTTTGACAGGAACTGATGAGACGGGCCTGGCTGACTCGGGTGAAAGGTAAACGTCCAGGTTTCTGGGCTCTAAAACCATGCAGAAGTCTTGATGATGAGAGACAGCTCCCTAGCCCTGTTCCGTCATTGGGCTTCTTCCTTTTAGCATTCTTCAGCGTTAGCTCTAGAGAGGGGTCTGTTTAGACCTAGGCACCATTTCTGAGCTCTCACAATCTCAGCACTTTGTCTTCTACACTATCCACTCCCTACACGAAAAGCTCTTTACTGGAATCTCTGTAGTGACACACCTGTTGCTCAGGGCCTTTGGATCTGAGTTTTTCTAGGGCCACAAAGAAAAACACAAAGCCAAGGAATCTGAACTTTAAGAAGAGCTCCTGTTCTGGTTCATTTACGTTCACTGAAGGAGAAAGGAGCTGGAGAAAGAGGTATTAAACTCCATGGGTCATGAAGAAAGGCTCTAAAAAAATAAAATTATGATAAAGCAAGGGCGATGATAACAAAATTATTGAGACATGTACAAAATATAGTGAATGACCTTCATTATAAGTTCTGAGTAGATCAGATCCTTATTGGTGGTTTGCAAACTCAGTAGTTTCCTGGATGAAATCTTAAACTGGCCCCTGCACTTGGAGGGCAAGGAGAGACCAAAGAAAGAGGCAGACCTTTCAGGACTGTTAGGTGGCAGGCAGTTTTTATACGCAAGGGAACTTCCATATGAAGTTTGGTAAACACCCAATACACGTAGAACCTTTCTGTACCCGTACAACCATTCTTTCATTTTCAGTACTGTATTCAATAAATTACATAAGATATTCAATACTGTATTATAAAGTAGGCTTTGTGTTAGATGATTTTGCCCAACTGTAGGCTAATGTGTTTTGAGCACGTTTAAGGTAGGCTAGGCTAAGCTGTGATGTTCAGTATGTTAGGTGTATTACTGTGAAGGTTTCAACTTATGATAGGTTTATCATATGTCAAGAAAGATTTGTATATTTTCTTATATATATTTGAATATATATACATATTTATACATGCCTGTAAATATACATATATGCACTTACATACATGCACACATATATACACGTTCAAAAGCACCATGTGTAAACTCATTTTAGAATTTCTATGTTATCTGAACAGGTAGATATTTAATGCTGAACACCAGTCCCTATTTCTGTGTCCCTTGTCATCTTGGTTGTCTAAAGGTTTTTTTTTTCTCCCCCTTGTAAATTTCTCAGGAAAAGCACATAGTTACAATATTCTGTGAATGGTGAATGTTTGTTGATAAATGTGTATGTGCCTTTATATTTCACAGTCAAGTATATTTTAACCATCCTCCTTTAACAGAGATTTTGGAATAATTTTTAAAAGAAAAATTGTAATAGTAGAGAGTTCCAAATATTCTTCACCCAGCTTCTACTATTGTTAATATCCTACATCACCATGGTACACTTATCAAAACTAAGAAATCAACATCGGTCCATTGCTCTGAACTAAACTTCTGATTTTATTTTATTTATTTATTTATTTATTTTTGCGGTACACGGGCCTCTCACTGTTGTGGCCTCTCCCGTTGCCGAGCACAGGCTCCGGACGCGCAGGCTCAGCAGCCATGGCTCACGGGCCCAGCCGCTCTGCGGCATGTCGGATCTTCCTGGACTGGGGCACGAACCCGTGTCCCCTGCATCGGCAGGCGGACTCTCAACCACTGCGCCACCAGGGAAGCCCAGGTTTTATTTACATTTTACTAGTTTTACCTTTTCCTGTTCCAGGATTCAGACCAGGATGCCACATTGCATTTAATCATCATGTCTTCTTAATCTTTTTTTTTTTTTTTTGATGACATTCACAGAATTTCCTTATTTTTGATGACCTCGATAACAATTTGGAGGAGTGCTGATCAGGTATTTTGTAGAATGTCCCTCAGTTGGGATTTGTCTGACATGTAATTTTCATGATTAGACTTGGGTTATGTGGTTTTCGAGGAAGACCACAAAGGTGAAGTGTCACTCTTACCACATCACTTCAAGGTTACGGGTATCAGCATGGCTTCTCATGATGTTAGCCTTGCTTACCTGGCTGAGACAGCGCTTGTAAGGTTTCTCCACTGTAAAGTTACATTTTTTCCTCCTACCACACTGTATTATTTAGAAGTAAGTCATTAAGTTCAGTCCCTTTCACAACAAGCCTCTATATTCTGTTTTTTTGGGCACGTCCTTACTTTCTGACATTACAAGACTTTTTGTTTAGGTAAAAATAAGTTTTTATTTAAAAATATTCTTGAATGTTAGGAGACATTTACATGTAATTCACAGATTCTTTACAAAATAATTGCCAATCTTTGTCCAATTGTAATTTTTTTCTATACAGTCTTGGAAATTTTGCAGTGATATAGTATTTGCAAAATATGTTTTTTAGAAAGCATCACAATGCTAAATTTTGGCAAAATGATGTTTAAAACTAAAATTTTTACATGCAAGTCAGCTCTCAAACGCCCATATTCTTTATTCCAGTGACAGGTAATGGAAGAATGAACGTTAAACTGACTTACTGAGGAAATAATGAATAAATACTCTGTAAACTTCTCAAACTTACTCAAATTTTTAAATTACTTTCAGAAGCAGTGCCATTACAAAGTATCAACAGTCACACTAGGTACTCAAGTAAAATGAGTGTTAATCAAATTAACACTCAAAAAATGGAAATATTGTTGCAAAGAGGCACCTTAGTTGTAAGATTTGTTAAAGAAGTCTTTATTACAATGAAGGCTTATGGTACAGGGCATACATCCTAGAGAAGACAATTTCTTCACACAGGATAATGATAATTCATCCCTTCTGAAAGTTAATAACATCTCTTTAATAGCATTGCTGGGATAAAAAAAAAGATAGAAGTTCGAAATATGATGGCAACATATGAAAGTGGCTGAAAAATAGCCTCTATTTTTCTTCTCTCCCAGCCATAGAAGCATCTGTTTTGCCAAATAATACCGCTTCCTTTTATTGAAAAATGTCATTTAGAAATCAATATCTAAGTACCAGCTGTGCTTATTGCTGCTGTGTTGTCACTTTAAGCTTCACTTTTAAGAGCTTTAGAATAATAGTTATCCCTTTCACATACAATTAAGTAAATACATTCAAATATTTTAGGGCTTCCCTGGTGGCGCAGTGGTTCAGAGTCCGCCTGCTGACGCAGGGGACGTGGGTTCGTGCCCCGGTCCAGGAAGATCCCACATGCCATGGAGCGGCTGGGCCCGTGAGCCATGGCTGCTGAGCCTGCGCGTCTGGAGCCTGTGCTCCGCAACGAGAGAGGCCACAACAGTGAGAGGCCTGTGTACCGCAAAAAACAAACAAACAAAAAAAAAACAAATATTTTAAACTGCATTTAAAATTCAATACGTTCAATTTTGTTTTCAATATTTAAGTTACATGACTGAAAATAAATCCCAAAGGATGTTTTCTTTTTTTCTGCTGAAAACAAAGGGAGCCTGTAAACCACAGAAGTTTATTCTCAATGATAAATCTATAGACCCTCTGCACCTTGTCATGCTATAGAAAGAGGCTCAACAGGAGATTAGTATGAATTACAAGCTTCTGATGTGTACAAAGACAAGACAGACAGAAACTGGTCATGTTTCAGAAATTGGTGTTTTGAGGCGAAGGGATAAATTGGAAGATTGGGATTGACATATACACACTAATATATATAAAACAGATAATTAATAAGGACCTACAGTATAGCACAAGGAGCTCTACTCAATACTCTGTAATGGCCTATATGGGAAAAGAACCTAAAAAAGAGTCGATATGCAATATGTATATGTATAACAGATTCACTTTGCTGTACACCTGAAACTAATACAACATTGTAAATCAACTATACTCCAATAAAAGTTTAAAAATTAAAAAAAAAAAAAAGAAATTGGTGGTTTTACAACCAACCCCAGGAAGAGGGACTCACCAAGACCTTCCAGAGATAGGCCCGCTAAGCCACCAGTGGTCTTTTGGCCCCGTCATTGAAATAGACCAGGTCTTATATATCCCTTACTGGATGTACTGACCTGGGATGTCTTTCATTTCTGATAAATGGAAGCGGGCCTGAAGTTGATCCTGTATAATTTTATGGTTCCCACCTGGCCCTTGGGCATGCCTAAGGTGATCACTACAAAATATACTTCAAAATGGAGCCCTGAGGCACTTGACGAATGAATGAAAGCAGTCTCACCTGTTCTCTGTGATGACTGCTCAAGCTGTG
The DNA here is from genome assembly GCF_964374135.1 of Grampus griseus. Taxonomy (NCBI): domain Eukaryota; kingdom Metazoa; phylum Chordata; class Mammalia; order Artiodactyla; family Delphinidae; genus Grampus; species Grampus griseus. Next base: position 78,907,204 of record NC_139002.1, read on the forward strand.
CCTTGTGCCAAAGACACACAGACTTGCAAACAAATGCCCAGCCTGGTCCCTTATGAGAAAGATGCCAAGCCACGCTGATACATTTGGATCAACTTCTCCCCTGAGGGGATTTTATGGACATCTGCCACTTCTTCAACTTTAATACAACTTGCTTGTACCTTATCCTTAAGAGACTTTACCTGAGTTACACCTGGAATATGAAGCATCTCATCACTACTGCTATGCTTAGCCATGTCCATTCTTCTACTTCAGTTTTGAGATTTCTGTATTTAGATACAGTATCATAAATAAAGATCACCTCACAGTGTAGCCTAACAAGGAATTGTTTAATTTTCTATTATTTCTAGTATATAATTTGAGTGCTAATTTAAATGTAATGCTTTTAACTCAGACTTTTACTATTACGTTTTTATAAGCTCCCTAAAAACTTTAATAGACCATTAAGGTTATGAACTAACCCCCCAGGGGAGTCTGGAGTCTATTTAAACATCCCAGGTTCTTGACACAGGAAAGTTATCTTGCCCAGGATCACAGGAGCAAGTAAACAACAGAAGTTGTAGCTAAACTTGGTGTGCTCCTTACCAGCACTATGCTGAGCACCTGACATGAACTATCTCATTTAATCCACACAACAACCATAGAAGGTGGACATTATTATAAACTCTCTAACAGGATGAGGGAGACCAAAGCATAATCAAGGTTACATAGCCTGTACATGGCAAAACCAGTACTAGAAATCAGGCATCCGCTTCCAAATTCCACCTATTAACCAGACAAGTCCGACACAGCACAGGCCCCGCTTTCTTCACGAATGAGTTCAGCTCACCAGTGACTCTTCTTTCTCACTTCAGAAACAGGAGGAAGGCAAGTTCAATGTGCATGAAGGAACATGGCCACATAACCCCAAATTTCTCTTTGATGTCAGTGATGTACAGAAGTATTGGATGAAATCAAGGTTGAAAAAAAGGTAACTTAAGTTGCAGAGAATCTCCCCAAGAGCCACAGAAGCCACCTCAGTCCCCTCAGCCTCAGGGAGAGAAGGAGTTGTGTTGAGCATTTGCAGCCTTATATGGTCACTCTTCCTTGACAGGAAGAGGCAGATGATCACAGGAAGCAGCATCACTGGTGTATTTGTGAAGGGGACGTGCCAGCAGCCCATGTGTTTCACAGCTTCTATATCCTTGTGTATTCAGTGAGACAGTTCTTATTATTATTAATAAAGTTATTAATTTATTATAACTATAAATTATTGTTATTAATAAAGTATTCAGAATATCTCAGAATCTAAGTAGCATGTTTTAATATCTTTGAATTTTAGCAACACAACAGCATTTTGATTACACAAATGAGAAAGCTAAGTGTCAATGGGGTTAAATAATCTGCCCAAGGTCACATGCCTAGTAAGTGGTGGTTCCAAGACTGTAATGTAAGTCTCTTTGACTCCAAAACATGTTACTTTAACCACATTTTTTCTTTCATGGCAAAACAGGAATGAAAGAGTTATTAGGCCAGAGTCACAACGATGCTGTAAGGATTAGAATATCATTGACTGAAAAATGTCTGTTCCACTCCTTCTCCCTATTGAAATCTATTTTTCCTGTGCCTCTCATGTCTGAACTTCACTGTTTAATTTAATGGAACTAGGAAGAGAAAATCTTTTGGGTAATTCTAAGAATACTGTTCTCCACAATCTAGAATAATGATATATTCTATTTTATTTATATGTGGTTGTGAAATTATCATTTCAATCTACTAAAAAGTAGACTTAACATCTAATAATTGTTAATCATTTGGTAGGCTACTACTGACATCATGTTTGCACCTAGTACAGTTAGATGCTAAACCCCCAAAGACACCAATTTTTCCTAATATGTTCCACCCTATGCATCCTACTATAATCTTTATTACCCTTGTAAGTAGCTTTTTATAAGGTAATATTTCCCAAACTTTATCCATTTACATACCACATTCATAATGTTATCTGCATACTATCTGTTTGTTTAATATATCTCTTTAAATTCAAAAATTCAAATTTTTGACTCATCTACTTATATTTCTTTAATATGTATTTAAAATAGATATATAACTTAAAATTTAAAGTTACTCTATATATTAACAAAAACCAATTTGTGTTATACAGAAACACAGGTGTGGACCTTGGAGAAAATACCAAATTGGAAGTGATAGAGTTTTTATTAAAAAAAAAAAGGCCAATTTTGATGTCCAGTGCCCCACACCAGCAGCATGAGTTGCTGTATCTATATCCTGTGTGTCAGGGGGTCAATTAATTAACCTTTAAAAGGAAGTATGTAATAATTTCCCAGTTCTTTGAGACAGCCTTTAACACTGTTAGACATATAATAGATATTGAATAAATGATGTTGGATTGTTTTTTATCACCTAACTGAATTATAGAAACTTTCTTGGGAATACCTTTTGAGAATCACACTTAATTTTCCAACCAGTTAATAATCATCCATGATAGATAAAAATGTATTTGCTAAAATGAATTATACCCAAACCTGTTCTTTTTATCATTATTCTATTATACTATAGATAGCATGAAAAGGGACTGGCATAATAAGGAATTCTATGGAACACTGTCTCTGACAGTTCATTTCAAATTGCAGCCTATAGAGGAGTTACCAAAGCCACAGCAATTTCAGTAAATTGGTGCAATTTTAATGCCCATCTTGCCTGATTGTTTTTCAAGAAATCAATAACAAAACACAGTCCTTGACAAATGACTCTAAAGCTTAGTTACTATACTGCAGCACAGTTCTCACAGGGTGCTTGTAAATCTGTGGATTCCTGGACTGAGACACCTAAAGTTTCAGAGTTGGAGAGTAAACGAGAATTGTTTAGCCCGGTTCTCAGTAGCTGAAGCTTCACATGCAAGGCCAAGGTATTCTTTTCGTAGATACCGCCAGATATCACGCACAAAAACGGTATCCCAGAAGTATTATCTAAATGGTTTCTTTGTTCTCCGATTTCTATTTGGTTTTGACCAATGATAAATACTAGAAAGAGATTGAAGAGTGGGATAAAAAGGGAGGCTCTCTACTTTCAGGGCTCTAGGCTGGCAGTGAATAATTTCCTCTGTTAAAATTTCCTCTCTTGACTGGTGGTTCTTATCCACAGCTGGATTGCTCTCAGGTTCTGCTAGTAACTCTCACCTTCTGTCCCCTTAAAATCGTAGGTAGTAATTGCTTAACTCAGCTGCTAGCCCAGGGTGCTTCATCAATCCTTGGTAGTTTTCTTTAACTGTCCATATTCTCATATTCGTCCTTCTATTAAACGGTATTTAATAACCCCTTTTGAGCCTGCACTTATTTTCTTGCTGGGACCCTTGATACAATGATACCAGGAGGGGATCCAAGAAATTCTCAAAACGGGAATACGGGATCGGATTTTTCATATATTTGACAAATGCATGAATATTCTGGTGAGAATGGGACCCTGATAGCATATGACTTGCAATGACATCATGATTATACAATTTACAGTGATAGGGTATGCAAAGTAGTGCAAATGGAGTGTAAGATGTGAGAGTTGGAGTATCTTTGACAACTTAGAATGACAAGGAAGAATAAAGAAAAAGTGTGGCTTAAGATGCTACTTCTGAGAAAACTAGAGGCTACACAGAAAAATGGACAAAGTATATGCTTTTAATGCCCAATTCAGGACAGGAGAGAAAAGAACTATTTACCAGTTTTAATGATTGTGGAACAATCTCTGGGTCTGAATATACAGGTTGTAAAGTTGCCAAATCCACTGTCTTCAATTCATCCTTTTTTTTTTTTGGCAACACTGCACAGCTTGTGGGATCTTAGTTCCCTGCAAGGGATTGAACCTGGGCCCTTGGCACTGAAAGCGAGGCGTCTCAACCACTGGACCACCAGGGAATTCCCCATCCAATTTTCCAACAGTGTAGGGAAAAGACTGAGACTCTGAGATATAGGATGGGAACACCTGATCCGACGTAGCCAAGGAAAAGGACTTGAGCATCTAAATCACACAGAACTTTCTTGCTAAAGAGAACATATTTCTACCTTCCCTCATGACCTCTAAGCACATACTGAGAGGTAGCTGCCAACATGGCTGGCACAAAAAACAAAGCCTGGCCCAAGAGGAGTTAGCCTACACAACAGAAAAATTACAAGATCTTGCCAATTTGAATCAGAAGAATCATGGGTACATGTATGATTTTTTTTTTTTTAATTTGTCAACACGAATGCACTCACTTGAGATTTAAAGTAGTGGCTTGCATTAGCTTTCCAATCTCAATCCCATGATCAGGATAAAGCTCTTTTGATAGAACCACGGAAAAAACTGTTGAAAGTTCAGTTAGAGCAACAGCTAGGAGAAAACACCCTGTAAACACGTGGTTCGCACTAAAGGGTGTAGTACATGCTCTAGAGCAGTAAGTAACATAAGGTGAAGTCTCCCTTGTAGATGCATTACATGCAGCCGGGGATTAAAATATAGAAGTGAAAGTGGCTCTTGACACTATTTCACTTAATAATTCCCTTGAGAAATTTTTGCTTCCTGTCCCTTTTTCTTTTGGTTCAGTAAGTTGAGAAGCCTTGTACCCAAATGGGAAATTGCCTCAATGTGGGAATACAGCCATACAACATTCTCATCTTCATGTGGACTCCTCAGGCCATTAAACTGTGAGGCAGAAAAGAGAGTCACTATACTAGCCCAGGTTCTTAATAATGATTATACAACAGAAATTATTGGTAGGAGCAAAGGCTATATCTGAAACCACTGAATACACTGGGGAGCTCTTAACCCTATTCAAGCCTCTGTAAACCTTCCATTCAGTAAACACTTGTTTTGGAGTGTGTCATCTCTTTCTTTTACGGGCCAGGAATTATATAATGATTAATGTAAGACTTACTGAAATGTGAGATATCTAGGAATTATGATATCCAATAATTTTTCCATCCTTCGAAAACACAAGTCAGATTATTTCACTCCCTGAGCTAAAAGTATTCAAAGTTCCTACAAGGCCATGCATTATTTAGCTGCTGCTTCCTTCTCTGACGTCAATTCCTATCATCTCCACCCCCCACCCTTGCTCTTTCTGGTCTCACTACCCCTGTCTTGCAATTCTTGGAACATGCTAAGCTCATCTCTACCAAGGGCCTCAACCTAGAACATCTGCCCTTAGGGCTTCTCAGGACTTTCTACTTCACATCCCTTGGATAGCGCTTAAATTTCACATCTCAGGAAAGCTTTCATGGCTAAACTATATAAAATATGAGTGCTTCCCTCATTATGACCTATCCCCTCTTCCAGATTTATTTATGCCACAGCACTTACCATTCTGAAAGTTATGCGAGTTATTTATTGGATGACTTCTTTATGGCCCCTCTTCCCCAGGGGAGGAAAAAAAAAACAAAACTGTGAAATCAACAACTTTGTTTGCCTCCCTGACTTTTATACCTTGAACCTCTAGGACAGTGTCTGGCACTTCACAGACACTAAGTGTTATCATTATGAACATTTTACGGACCCTAAAGTTTCATGAGACTTTCCTTATCTCTGTGTGTCTTGGCCCAGTACATTAATTCTTCTATAGCCTATTTCCTCATCTATAAAAATTGGAAAAATTAATATATTCCCTGGCTATCTGTGATGATGAACGTGAACGTGAATACATATTAAAAGTCCTGCTTTATAATTCTCAACTTCCTCTCTCCACTCCTAGTCCTTGAGCCGTGGTTAAACCACAGTATGCATCACTTCAGGCACGTTATCTAATCCACACTTTTTTTTATAAGTAGTCAGCACTGTTTTTGATATAAGTGCTGAATTGTGTTTATGCTATGTAGAAATTCAAATATCCTATTAAAATTGGAAATGGAAGTTATAAAATATTCTCTGCCCTCCTCAGTCTATTTCTTCACTGCTTTGTTTTATATGATTTGCAGTCATAGATGTTCTTAGGGAAAAGTGTATTATATCTAACAGTGAATTTTTAAATTCTATTGTTCTTGGACAATGCTATAGTATATTGATTACTAAGGAATTAGGGTTAGACACACTGTAGATTCATACACTTTCTGAGAGTAATTATAATACAACCATAACTCAGGTAACCATTGTAATCAATTATATTTTGATTACATATATAAATAGGATTAGTTAAGAAGAGTTTTAAAGGAAACTCTAATTTAAACAAGGCCTATATTTGCAATCACTTTAAACCAAAATGTTAAAACTATGTTATACCCTGGCCTACTAATTAGTGTAGATCGCTACACATATGAGGAAAACAACGGTTTGGAGATTAGACAAAAGTGACATTTGTTAAATGCCTATTATATATGTGCTGATGTCCAGCTCAATCTACATAATCACCTTCAAATCTCCACAAGAATCCGATGATGTAGATATTACTATCCACAGTTGGAAGGAATAGGAACTGCATCGCAACCTTCTCAAGGGGCCAAATCTATAGGAAGAAGAGCATCTCTCTGACTCTGGAAACCAACTATATCTTCTTCTAAGCTGACTTCCAGACTCTCTCCACTACTGTTTCCACGTTAGACAAAGATGCCAGTGATTAATTCACTTGTTTTTGGAAGGAGAGCCTTGTGATCCTTTTTAGCACTCCTGTCTTCATTCTCACTGTGCATTCTCCCAGGAATACAGAGATATCTATCTTCACAGCATATATTAAGGCACTGATGTGGCAAGCCTTCCCTCACCTTCTTATTCTGCTATTCAACAAAGTGTATAATGGATTTAGGCTGCATTGTCACTCTTCTTCATCAGCATCTGGTATCAAATCATGATATTTACTGGCAGAAAATCTCTTTACTTAATATCTGCTATTCAGTAAAGTTAATGTTTTCTATTTTATCAGGCATAAATTAGCATTGCATTATTGTACTATTTTCCTTTCAAAGTTTTCCTATTTTCTTTTCAATATAGAGAATGCTGTCTGAGTGCCTTATGAATGGATAATCATTATATGTAATATTTGCATGGTACTTTATGAGTCAGAAAACAGTTTTACCAGATTATCTCATGTTATTTCCACATATTACTATTTACATTCAGGAAATACTTATTGAGAATTATAACATCTCTGCCCTTAAGGTTCTCAAACAAGGTGGGAAAAACAAAGAAAGTAGGAAAAAGCAATTGAATTATAGTGTGATTCAGGTTGTTAACACTGATTTCCATAGTAGCACAGAGGAGCTTGGGGTGGGAGAATTCAGGGAAATATTTCTAAAAAGAGCTTACACCTGTAGAGAACCTTGAAAAGTGACTGGGAATTACTTTAGGGAAGGATACAAGAAAAACATTTCTGGCAGACCTAGATCAAGCCAAAGTTTCAGAGACTGGAATTTAGGACAGTAAAATTTAAGACTACAGTTCTGGACCAGATAATCTGGGCTCATGGAACAGCTCTCACCCCTTATTAGTTGTATAAATTGGAGCAAATTACCTACCCCTCTGTGCCCTGGTTTACTAATCTGTCAAATGTGGATTATCATAGCATGAACCTCATAGAAACGTTATAAGGATTAAAAGGGTTAATGTTATCACAAGAAGTGTGCCCAACACACAAGTGAGGCCAAACAAACTGAAATGTGGAGTCGAGCAGAGAAAGGTTTATTGCAAGGCCATGCAAGGAGATGGGTGGCTCATGCCCTAAAAGCCCCAAACTCCCTGAAGGGTTTTAGCAAAGCACTTTGAAAAGCCAGGTAAGGGAGGTGGGGTTGCAGGGTATGTGACCAGCTTGTGCACAATTCTCTTATTGGCTGATGCTGAGGTAGCAGGGTGGTGTCACAGGGGTTAACATTATCAGTCCTTAGGCTCCAAGAGGTCTGGGGCTATGTGCTCACGGTCATCAAGTAGTTAACATCCTCCATTTGTTGGAGAGGGTTTTTTTTTTTAACATCTGCAAAACAACTCAGGAAATGTGCATCAAATACTGGAGCTAAAGCAGAGGATATGGGCGAAGGGCCCCACGGGGTCCTGCTTGGTTACATTAACACACGTAAAACACATAAAAGACTTCTTTACACACAATAATCACTCAGTAAAGTTCAGTTTTGTGTTGTCATGAACGGATTGTGAGGAGACATTACGGTAGCGGAGAGAGAGATGAGCCTCCAAGCATGGCAGACATTGCCTCCGCTTTACACATGAAGAAGCTAAAGCTCACAAAATCATAAGTGGAAGACATGTAATTCATTCTCTCTTTGATACCCTTTACTGCTACCTATACTACTTTCTTCTCAAACATAATACAGGAAGACATCTTTTTAACATGATGATTTTCTGAGGAGAAGCTACCTGTTAAGCAGCACTTTAGTGCAAAAAGTTTTTTGTGGTAAAAACAATGCTTATAGTCTCCCTGGAATCTGCTTGACAATGAATACAAATGCAGTTCAGTCTCACCCCTAATCACTTCCTCTAGCGGTCACAGGCTTTTCTAGGCAGGATGTAAGCATCACCAAAATAATGCAAACATCCCAGAATTCTGTTCCCTTATAATGAGTACTGAAGCAAAGTTCTCCAATGGCAAGTTTCAGCTTCCCGAGTAACCCTTTAAAGATGGAAAGCACTGTTTATTCAGAGCTTCAACATGAACAAAAATGCATCTTTTTTTTTTTTTTTTTGGCCATGCCACACAGCTTGTGGGATCTTAGTTCCCCGACCAGGGATCAAACCTGGGTCCATGGCAGTTGGACAGCTAGGGAATTCCCCAGAAATGCATTTTTTAATGCTGCCATTGACTCTCATTTTAAATCAGAGGAACTTTTGTTCTAGGCTTCCCACCTGATCTTATCTATCTATCTCTTCTCCTTATCTAATTTCCTCAGAGATAACCACTTTTAAAAATCTGGAGTTCTAAGGTGCATACAACTACTAAAAACATAATTGTGATATTATCCCAGTCAATATGAGGCTGTGGAAGAATTCCCCAATGTGAAAATTTCCAGAGTGCTTAGAAGGTAGTCAGGGCTACACCTGGCAAACAGAGAATACAAGTGTCATGTGTGTCATTCAATATGGCTCCTGTTTTTTTAAGGTCGGTCACCGAGGGCTACTGTGAGAGTACTGAACCTCCACATCTTGAATGGAGATCAAATAAGGATAGAAAATCAAATAAGCTGCATGGTATCGTGGTGAAACAAACTAATTCCTTATTGTTAACTGAAAACAAAGGGCATGGTTATAAGTACACAGACAAGATAAGATTCTGCAACATAAAGATAAGGAGACTATCTTCAAACATCATTAGCCACAGGTCATCTTAAAGCTTGAATAGCAGTATGGCAACACACAGTTATTTGGCTGGACTAGATGAAGACCATTGCAACTGTTCCATGTTTTCTCTTCTGTAGAAGAATTTGAGACATCTAGGCCTGTAGATGTGACCACCAATTTTTCTCTGTATGGGTCTTCATTCTTCACAGGGAAAATAATTTAATTCATTTCACGTTTAGTGAGTACTTAGAACATGTGTACCATTGTGGAGCAACATTGTGCCATATTACAAAGATGACTAAGACAGTTACCTCCCTGTAGGAACCCCAGATGTGAAGGATGTGTATGTGCACATGCAAAACTAAAGATCCGTCATGCTGTAACTGAAGATCCCACATGCAGCAATGAAGATCCTGACTGCTGCAACTAAGACCCGGCACAGCCAAATAAATACATACATATATATATAAAAAAAGAATGCATACTGTGACTTATTTTAGAGAACAACTTCAGTTTTTCTTTTTCTTTATGAAAACCCAAACCCCAAAACACAGCAACATAGTATTTGGTTTTGCCAAACTATCTTTTTCTTTTTTTAAGGTCTCCATCTTTGGTAATGCCAAGAAGCCACCATGAAAATAGGTTTATTTTATTTTATTTTATTTTTTTTATTTAAAGGGGCTTCTTTTTTTTTTTAAGATCTTTATTAGAGTATAATTGCTTCACAATATTGCTTTAGTTTCTGTTGTACACTAAAGTGAATCAGCCATATGCATACATATGTCCCCATATCACCTCCCTCTTGAGCTTCCCTCCTACCCTCACTAACCCACCCATCTAGGTCATTGCAAAGCACCGAGCTGATCTCCCTGTGCTATGCTGCTGCTCCCCACTAGCTATCTATTTTACATTTGGTAGTGTATGTATGTTGATGCTACTCTCACTTCGCTCCAGCTTCCGCCCACCCCCAACCCCATGTCCTCAAGTCCGTTCTCTATGTCTACATCTTTAATCCTGCCCTGCAACTAGGTTCATCAGAACCTTTTTTTTTTTTTTTTTAGATTCCATATATATGTGTTAGCGTACATTATTTGTTTTTCTCTTTCTGACTTACTTCACTTTGTATGACAGACTCTGGGTCCATCCACTTCACTACAAATAACTGAATTTCATTTCTTTTTATGGCTGAGTAATATTCCATTGTATATATGTGCCACATCTTCTTTTTTTTATTTTTATTTTTTATTTTTTAACATCTTTATTGGGGTACAATTGCTTTACAATGGTGTGTTAGTTTCTGCTTTATAACAAAGTGAATCAGTTATACATATACATAATGTTCCCATATCTCTTCCCTCTTGCGTCTCCCTCCCTCCCACCCTCCCTATCCCACCCCTCCAGGCTGTCACAAAGCACCGAGCCAATATCCCTGTGCCATGCGGCTGCTTCCCACTAGCTATCTATCTTACTACGTTTGTTAGTGTGTATATGTCCATGACTCTCTCTCGCACTGTCACGGCTCACCCTTCCCCCTCCCCATAACCTCAAGTCCCTTCTCTAGGAGGTCTGCATCTTTATTCCTGCCTTACCCCTAGGTTCTTCATGACACTTTTTTTTCTTAAATTCCATATATATGTGTTAGCATATGGTATTTGCCTTTTCCTTTCTGACTTACTTTACTCTGTATGACAGACTCCAGGTCTATCCACCTCATTACAAATAGCTCAATTTCGTTTCTTTTTATGGCTGAGTAATATTCCATTGTATATATGTGCCACATCTTCTTTATCCATTCATCCGATGATGGGCACTTAGGTTGTTTCCATCTCTGGGCTATTGTAAATACAGCTGCAATGAACATTTTGGTACATGACTCTTTTTGAATTTCGGTTTTCTCAGGGTATATGCCCAGTAGTGGGATTGCTGGGTCATATGGTAATTCTATTTGTAGTTTTTTAAGGAACCTCCATACTGTTCTCCATAGTGGCTGAACCAATTCACATTCCCACCAGCAGTGCAAGAGTGCTCCCTTTTCTCCACACCCTCTCCAGCATTTATTGTTTCTAGATTTTTTGATGATGGCCATTCTGACCGGTGTGAGATGATATCTCATTGTAGTTTTGATTTGCATTTCTCTAATGATTAATGATGTTGAGCATTCTTTCATGTGTTTGTTGGCAGTCTGTATATCTTCTTTGGAGAAATGTCTATTTAGGTCTTCTGACCATTTTTGGATTGGGTTGTTTGTTTTCTTGTTATTGAGCTGCATGAGCTGCTTGTAAATTTTGGAGATTAATCCTTTGTCGGTTGCTTCATTTGCAAATATTTTCTCCCATTCTGAGGGTTGTCTTTTGGTCTTCTTTATGGTTTCCTTTGCTGTGCAAAAGCTTTGAAGTTTCATTAGGTCCCATTTGTTTATTTTTGTTTTTATTTCCATTACTCTAGGAGGTGGGTCAGAAAGGATCTTGCTGTGATTTATGTCATAGAGTGTTCTGCCTATGTTTTCCTCTAAGAGTTTGATAGTTTCTGGCCTTACATTTAGGTCTTTAATCCATTTTGAGCTTATTTTTGTGTATGGTGTTAGGGAGTGATCTAATCTCATACTTTTACATGTAGCTGTACAGTTTTCCCAGCACCACTTATTGAAGAGGCTGTCCTTTCTCCACTGTACATTACTGCCACCTTTATCAAGGATAAGGTGTCCATATGTGCATGGGTTTATCTCTGGGCTTTCTCTCCTGTTCCATTGATCTATCTTTCTGTTTTTGTGCCAGTACCATACTGTCTTGATAACTGTAGCTTTGTAGTATAGTCTAGAGGCAGGGAGCCTGATTCCTCCAGTTCCTTCTTTCGTTCTCAAGATTGCTTTGGCTATTCGGGGTCTTTTGTGTTTCATTACCAATTGCAAAATTTTTTGTTCTAGTTCTGTGAAAAATGCCAGTGGTAGTTTGATAGGGATTGCATTGAATCTATAGATTGCTTTGGGTAGTAGAGTCATTTTCACAATGTTGATTCTTCCAATCCAAGAACATGGTATATCTCTCCATCTATTTGTATCATCTTTAATTTCTTTCATCAGTGTCTTATAATTTTCTGCATACAGGTCTTTTGTCTCCTTAGGTAGGTTTATTCCTAGATATTTTATTCTTTTTGTTGCAATGGTAAATGGGAGTGTTTTCTTGATTTCACTTTCAGATTTTTCATCATTAGTATATAGGAATGCCAGAGATTTCTGTGCATTAATTTTATATCCTGCCACTTTACCAAATTCATTGATTAGGTCTACTAGTTTTCTGGTAGCATCTTTAGGGTTCTCTATGTATAGGATCATGTCATCTGCAAACAGTGACAGCTTTACTTCTTCTTTTCCGATTTGGATTCCTTTTATTTCCTTTTCTTCTCTGATTGCTGTGGCTAAAACTTCCAAAACTATGTTGAATAAGAGTGGTGAGAGTGGGCAACCTTGTCTTGTTCCTGATCTTAGTGGAAATGCTTTCAGTTTTTCACCATTGAGGATGATGTTTGCTGTGGGCTTGTCATATATGGCCTTTATTATGTTGAGGAAAGTTCCCTCTATGCCTACTTTCTGCAGGGTTTTTATCATAAATGGGTGTTGAATTTTGTCAAAAGCTTTCTCTGCATCTATTGAGATGATCATATGGTTTTTCTCCTTCAGTTTGTTAATATGGTTTATCACATTGATAGATTTGCGTATATTGAAGAATCCTTGCATTCCTGGAATAAACCCCACTTGATCATGGTGTATGATCCCTTTAATGTGCTGTTGGATTCTGTTTGCTAGTATTTTGTTGAGGATTTTTGCATCTATGTTCATCAGTGATATTGGCCTGTAGTTTTCTTTCTTTGTGACATCCTTGTCTGGTTTTGGTATCAAGGTGATGGTGGCCTCGTAGAAGGAGTTTGGGAGTGTTCCTCCCTCTGCTATATTTTGGAGGAGTTTGAGAAGGATAGGTGTTAGCTCTTCTCTAAATGTTTGATAGAATTCACCTGTAAAGCCATCTGGTCCTGGGCTTTTCTTTGTTGGAAGATTTTTAATCACAGTTTCAATTTCAGTGCTTGTGATTGGTCTGTTTATATTTTCTATTTCTTCCTGATTCAGTCTTGGCAGGTTGTGCATTTCTAAGAATTTGTCCATTTCTTCCAGATTGTCCATTTTATTGGCATAGAGTTGCTTGTAGTAATCTCTCATGATCTCTTTTATTTCTGCAGTGTCAGTTGTTACCTCTCCTTTTTCATTTCTAATTCTATTGATTTGAGTCTTCTCCCTTTTTTTCTTGATGAGTCTGGCTAGTGGTTTATATATTTTGTTTATCTTCTCAAAGAACCAGCTTTTAGTTTTATTGATCTTTGCTATCGTTTCCTTCATTTCTTTTTCATTTATTTCTGATCTGATTTTTATGATTTCTTTCCTTCTGCTAGCTTTGGGGTTTTTTTGTTCTTCTTTCTCTAATTGCTTGAGGTGCAAGGTTAGGTTGTTTATTCTAGATGTTTCCTGCTTCTTAAGATGGGCTTGTATTGCTATAAACTTCCCCCTTAGAACTGCTTTTGCTGCATCCCACAGGTTTTGGGTCGTTGTGTCTCCATTGTCATTTGTTTCTAGGTATTTTTTGATTTCCTCTTTGATTTCTTCAGTGATCACTTCATTATTAAGTAGTGTATTGTTTAGCCTCCATGTGTTTGTATTTTTTACAGATCTTTTCCTGTAATTGATATCTAGTCTCATGGCGTTGTGGTCAGAAAAGATACTTGATACAATTTCAATTTTCTTAAATTTACCAAGGCTTGATTTGTGACCTAAGATATGATCTATCCTGGAGAATGTTCCATGAGCACTTGAGAAAAATGTGTATTCTGTTGTTTTTGGATGGAGTGTCCTATAAATATCAATTAAGTCCATCTTGTTTAATGTATCATTTAAAGCTTGTGTTTCCTTATTGATTTTCATTTTGGATGATCTGTCCATGGGTGAAAGTGGGGTGTTTAAGTCCCCTACTATGAATGTGTTACTGTCGATTTCCCCTTTTATGGCTGTTAGTATTTGCCTTATGTATTGAGGTGCTCCTATGTTGGGTGCATAAATATTTACAATTGTTATATCTTCTTCTTGGATCGATCCCTTGATCATTATGTAGTGTCCTTCTTTGTCTCTTTTAATAGTCCTTATTTTAAAGTCTATTTTGTCTGATATGAGAATTGCTACTCCAGCTTTCTTTTGGTTTCCATTTGCATGAAATATCTTTTTCCATCCCCTTACTTTCAGTCTGTATGTGTCTCTAGGTCTGAAGTGGGTCTCTTGTAGACAGCATATATAAGGGTCTTGTTTTTGTATCCATTCAGCCAATCTGTGTCTTTTGGTGGGAGCATTTAGTCCATTTACATTTAAGGTAATTATCGATATGTATGTTCCTGTTCCCATTTTCTAAATTGTTTTGGGTTCGTTATTATAAGTCTTTTCCTTCTCTTGTGTTTCTTGCCTAGAGAAGATCCTTTAGCATTTGTTGTAAAGCTGGTTTGGTGGTGCTGAACTCTCTCAGCTTTTGCTTGTCTGTAAAGGTTTTAATTTCTCCATCAAATCTGAATGAGATCCTTGCTGGGTAGAGTAGTCTTGGCTGCAGGTTTTTCTCCTTCATCACTTTCAGTATGTCCTGCCACTCCCTTCTGGCTTGTAGGGTTTCTGCTGAGAGATCAGCTGTTAACCTTATGGGGATTCCCTTATGTGTTATTTGTTGTTTTTCCCTTGCTGCTTTTAATATGCTTTCTTTGTATTTAATTTTTGACAGTTTGATTAATATGTGTCTTGGCGTATTTCTCCTTGGATTTATCCTGTATGGGACTCTCTGTGCTTCCTGGACTTGATTAACTATTTCCTTTCCCATATTAGGGAAGTTTTCAACTATAATCTCTTCAAATATTTTCTCAGTCCCTTTCTTTTTCTCTTCTTCTTCTGGAACCCCTATAATTCGAATGTTGGTGCATTTAATGTTGTCCCAGAGGTCTCTGAGACTGTCCTCAGTTCTTTTCATTCTTTTTTCTTTATTCTGCTCTGCAGTAGTTATTTCCACTATTTTATCTTCCAGGTCCCTTATCCGTTCTTCTGCCTCAGTTATTCTGCTATTGATCCCATCTAGAGTACTTTTAATTTCATTTATTGTGTTGTTCATCGTTGCTTGTTTCATCTTTAGTTCTTCTAGGTCCTTGTTAACTGATTCTTGCATTTTGTCCATTCTATTGTCCATTCTATCTCCAAGATTTCGGATCAACCTTACTATCATTATTCTGAATTCTTTTTCAGGTAGACTGCCTATATCCTCTTCATTTGTTAGGTCTGGTGCATTTTTATCTTGCTCCTTTATCTGCTGTGTGTTTTTCTGTCTTCTCATTTTGGTTATCTTACTGTGTTTGGGGTCTCCTTTTTGCAGGCTGCAGGTTCGTAGTTCCTCCTGTTTTTGATGTCTGTCTCCAGTGGCTAAGGATGGTTCAGTGAGTTGTGTAGGTTTCCTGGTGGAGGGGACTAGTGCCTGTGTTGTGGTGGATGAGGCTGGATCTTGTCTCTCTAGTGGGCAGGTTCACGTCTGGTGGTGTGTTTTGGGGTGTCTGTGGCCTTATTATGATTTTGGGCAGCCTCTCTGCTAATGGGTGGGGTTGTGTTCCTGTTTTGCTAGTTGTTTGGCATAGGTTTTCCAGCACTGTGGCTTGCTGGTCGTTGAGTGAAGCTGGGTGCTGGTGTTAAGATGGAGGTCTCTGGGAGATTTTCGCCCTTTGATATTATGTGGAGCTGGGAGGTCTCTTGTTGACCAGTGTCCTGAAGTTGGCTCTCCTACCTCAGAGGCAGAGCCCTGCCTCCTGGCTGGAGCACCAAGAGCTTTTCATCCACACGGCTCAGGATAAGAGAGAGAAAAAGTAGAGGGAATTAGTAGAAGGAAAGAAAGAAGGAAAGGAGGGTAGGAAGGAAGGAAGAAAGAAAGAAAGAAGCAAAGAAGGAAAGAAGGCAAGAAGGAAAGAAAGGAGGGAGGGAGGGAGGGAGGGAAGAAGGAAGGAGGGAAAGAAGGAAAAAAGACAGAAAGAAAGAAGATACAGTAAAAATAAAATAAAGTATAATAAAGTTATTGAATTAAAAAATTCTTATTTAGGAAAAAAAAAAAAAAAAAGGACAGATAGAACCTTAGGACAAATGTTGGAAGCAAAGCTATACTGACAAAATCTTACACAGAAGCATACACATACACCCTCACTAAAAGAGGTAAATGGGGAAAAATCATAAATCTTGCTGTCAGAGACCACCTCCTCAATTTGGGATGATTCGTTTTCTAAAGGAGGGAAGGAAGGAAGGAAAGAAAGAAAGAAAGAAAGAAAGAAAGAAAGAAAGAAAGAAAGAAAGAAAGAAAGAAAGAAAGAAAGAAAAGTATAATAACATTATTAAAATTAATTATTAAGAAAAAAAATTAAAAAAAACAAACAAAAAAAATGGACGGATAGAACCCTAGGACAAATGGTGGAAACAAGACTATACAGACAAGATCTCACACAGAAGCATACACATACACATTCACAAAAAGAGGAAAAGGGAAAAAAATCATAGATCTTGCTCCTAAAGTCCACTTCCTTAATTTGGGATGATTCGTTGTCTATTCATGTATTCCACAGATGCAGGGTATATCAAGTTGATTGTGGAGCTTTAATCCGCTGCTTCTGAGGCTGCTGGGAGAGATTTCCCTTTCTCTTCTTTGTTCTCACAGCTCCCAGGGCTCAGCTTTGGATTTGGCCCTGCCACTGCGTGTAGGTCGCTGGAGGGCGTCTGTTTTTTGCTGAGGCAGGATGGGGTTAAAAGAGCCGCTGATTCGGGGGCTCTGCCGCACTCAGGCCGGCGGGGAGGGAGGGGCACGGAGTGCGGGGCGGGCCTGCGGTGGCAAAGGCCGGCGTGACTTTGCACCAGCCTGAGGCGCGCTGTGCGTTCTCCTGGGGAAGTTGTCCCTGGATCCCGGGACCCTGGCAGTGGCGGGCTGCACAGGCTCCGCGGAAGAGGGGTGTGGAGAGTGACCTGTGCTCGCACACAGGCCGCTTGGTGGCGGCAGCCGCAGCCTTAACGTCTCCCGCCCGCCTCTGGGGTCCGCGCTTTCAGCCGCGGCTCGCGCCCGTCTCTGGATTCCGCGCTTTCAGCCGCGGCTCGCGCCCGTCTCTGGATTCCGCGCTTTCAGCCGCGGCTCGCGCCCGTCTCTGGAGCTCCTTTAAGCAGAGGGGTTTCTTAAACCCCTCTCGTCACGCCCCAGGAAACAAAGAGGGAAGGAAAAGTCTCCTGCCTCTTCGGCGGGTGCAGACTTTTCCCCGGACTCCCTCCCGGCTAGCTGAGGTGCACTAACCCCTTCAGGCTATGTTCAAGCCAACCCCAGTCCTCTCCCTGCGCTCCGTCCGAAACCGAAACCCGAGCCTCAGAGCCTCAGCTCGCAGCCCCGCCCGCCCCGCCCGGTGAGCAGACAAGCCTCTCGGGCTGGTGAGTGCCGGTCGGCACCGATCCTCTGTGCGGGAATCTCCCCGCTTTGCCCTCCGCACCCGTTGCTGTGCACTCCTCTGAGGCTTCGAAGCTCCCCCCTCCGCCTCCCGCAGTCTCCGCCTGCGAAGGGGCTTCCTAGTGTGTGGAAACTTTTCCTCCTTCACAGCTCCCTCCCACTGGTGCAGGTGCCGTCCCTATTCTTTTGTCTCTGTTTTTTCTTTTTTTCTTTTGCCCTACCCAGGTATGTGGGGAGTTTCTTGCCTTTTGGGAGGTCTGAGGTCTTCTGCCAGCCTTCAGTAGGTGTTCTGTAGGAGCTGTTCCACGTGTAGATGTATTTCTGGTGTATCTGTGGGGAGGAAGGTGATCTCCGCGTCTTACTCTTCCGCCATCTTCCGCCTTCCGCCACATCTTCTTTATCCATTCATCTGTCGATGGACACTTAGGTTGCTTCCATGTCCTGGCTATTGTAAATAGTGCTGCAATGAACATTGTGGTACATGTTTCTTTCTGAATTATGGTTTTCTCAGGGTATATGCCCAGTAGTGGGATTGCTGGGTCATATGGTAATTCTATGTTTAGTTTTTTAAGGAACCTCCATACTGTTTTCCATAGTGGCTGTATCAATTTACACTCCCACCAACAGTGCAGGAGGGTTCCCTTTACACCATGCCCTTTCCAGCATTTATTGTTTCTAGATTTCTGAATTTTTATTTTTTTGCTGTACGCAGGCCTCCCACTGTTGCGGCCTCTCCCATTGAGGAGCACAGGCTCTGGACACACAGGCTCAGCAGCCATGGCTCACGGGCCTAGCCGCTCCGTGGCACGTGGGATCCTCCCAGACCAGGGCACGAACCTGTGTCCCCTGCATCGGCAGGCGGACTCTCAACCACTGTGCCACCAGGGAAGCCCTAGATTTTTTAATAATGGCCTTTCTGACCAGTGTGAGGTGATACCTTATTGCAGTTTTAATTTGCATTTCTCTACTAATTAGTGATGTTGAACATCTTATCGTGTGCCTCTTGGCTATCTGTATGTCTTCTTTGGTGAAATGTCTATTTAGGTCTTCTGCCTAATTTTTAACTGGATTGTTTGTTTTTTTTGATATTGAGCTCCATGAGCTGTTTGTATATTTTGGAGATTAATCCTTTGTCAGTTCTTTCATTTACAAATATTGTCTCCCATTCTGAGGGTTGTCTTTTTGTCTTGTTTATGGTTACCTTTGCTGTGCAAAGCTTTTAAGTTTCATTAAGTCCCATTTGTTTATTTTTTATTTTATTTCCGTTATTCTAGGAGGTGGGTCAAAAAATATTTTGCTGTGGTTTACGTCAAAGAGTGTTTTTCCTATGTTTTCCTCTAAGAGTTTTATAGTGTCTGGCCTTACATTTAGGTCTTTAATCCATTTTGAGTTTATTTTTGTGTACGGTGTTAGGGAGTGTTCTCATTTCATTCTTTTACATGTAGCTGCCCAGTTTTCCAAGCACCACTTATTAAAGAGACAGTCTTTTCTCCACTGTATGTCCTTGCCTCCTTTGTCATAAATTAGGTGACCATATGTGCATAGGTTTATCTCTGGGCATTCTATCCTGTATCATTGATCTATATTTCTGTTTTTGTGCCCGTACCATACTGTCTTGATTACTGTAGCTTTGTGGTATAGTTTGAAGTCTGGGAGCCTGATTCCTCCAGCTCCGTTTTTCTTTCTCAAGCTTGCTTTGGCTATTCGGGGTCTTTTGTGTTTCCATACAAATTGTAAAATTTTTTGTTCTAATTTTGTGAAGAATGCCATTGGTAGCTTGACAGGGATTGCATTGAATTTGTAGATTGCTTTGGGTAGTATAGTCAGTTTCACAATATTGATTCTTCCAATCCAAGAATGTGGTATATTTCTCCATCTGTTTATGTCATTTTTTATTTCTTTCATCAGGGTTTTATAGTTTTCTGAGTACAAGTCTTTCACCTCCTTAGGCAGCTTTATTCCTAGGTATTTTATTCTTTTTGTTGCGATGGTAAATGGGATTGTTTCCTTAATTTCTCTTCCTGTTTTTTCATTGTTGGTGTATAGGAATGCCAGAGATCTCTGTGTGTTAATTTTGTATCCTGCAACCTTACCAAATTCATTGATTAGTTCTAGTAGTTTTCTGGAGGCATATTTAGGATTATCTATATACAGTATCATGTCATCTGCAAACAATGGCAATTTTACTTCTTTTCCAATTTGTATTCCTTTCATTTATTTTTCTTCTCTGATTGCCATGGCTAGGGCTTCCAAAACTATGTTGAATAGCAATGGCAAGAGTGGACATCCTTGTCTTGTTCCTGATCTTAGTGGAAATGCTTTCAGTTTTTCACCATTGAGTATGATGCTTGCTGTGGGTTTGTCATATGTGGCCTTTATTATGTTGAGGTAGGTTCTTTCTATGCCCATTTTCTGCAGAGTTTTTATCATAAATGGTTTTGAATTTTGTCAAAAGCTTCTTCTGCATCTATTGAGATGATCATATGGTTTTTATTCCTTAATTTATTAAAATTGTGTGTCACATTGATTGATTTGCATATATTGATGAATCCTTGCATCCCTGAGATAAATCCCACTTGATCATGGTGTATAATCCTTTTAATGTGTTGTTGGATTCTGTTTGCCAGTATTTTGTTCAGGATTTTTGCATCTATGTTGATCAGTGACATTGGTCTATAATTTTCTTTTTTTGTGATATCTTTTTCTGGTTTTGGTATCAGGGTGATGGTGGCTTCGTAGAATAAATTTGGAAGTGTTCCTTCCTCTGCAATTTTTTAGAAGACTTTGGGAAGGATCGGCGTTAGCTTTTCTCTAAATGTTTGATAGAATTCACCTGTGAAGCCATCTGGTCCTGGACTTATGTTTGTTGGAAGATTTTTTTTTTTTTTTGCGGTACGCGGGCCTTTCACTGTTGTGGCCTCTCCCATTGTGGAGCACAGGCTCCAGACATGCAGGCTCAGCAGCCATGGCTCACGGGCCTAGCCGCTCTGTGGCATATGGGATCTTCCTGGACCAGGGCACAAACTTGTGTCCCCTGCATCGGCAGGCGGACTCTCAACCACTGCACCACCAGGGAAGCCCCTGTTGGAAGATTTTTAATTACGGTTTCAATTTCATTACTTGTGATAGGTTTGGTTATATTTTCTAATTCTTCCTGGTTCAGTCTTGGAAAATTGTACCTTTCCAAGAATTTGTCCATTTCTTCGTGGTTGTCCATTTTATTGGCATGTAGTTGCTTGCAGTAGTCTCTTATAATCTTTTGTATTTCTGCAGTGTCAGTTGTGATTTCTCCTTTTTTTATTTCCAATTTTATTGATTTGCATCCTCTCCCTTTTTCTCTTGATGAGTCTGGCTGAGGGTTTATCAATTTTGTTTATCTTCTCAAAGAACCAGCTTTTAGTTTCATTGATCTTTGCTATTGTTTTCTTCATTTCTATTTCATTTATTTCTGCTCTGATATTTATGCTTTCTTTCCTTCTACTGACTTTGGGTTTTCTTTGTCCATCTTTCTCTAGTTGTTTTTAGTGTAGGGTTATATTGCTTATTTGAGATTTTTCTTGTTTCTTGAGGTGAGATTGAATTGTTATAAACTTCCCTCTTAGAATTGCTTTTGCTGTGTCCCATAGGTTTTGGGTTGTCGTGTTTCCATTGTCATTTGTTTCTTTTTTTTATTTATTTCGTCTTTGATTTCTTCAGTGATCTCTTGGTTATTTAGTAGCACACTGATCAGCCTCTGTGTATTTGTGTTTTTTACAGTATTTTTCCTGTAATTGATTTCCAATCTCATAGCATTGTGCTCAGAAAAGATGCTTGATACGATTTCAATTTTTTAAAATTTTCCAAGGCTTGATTTGTGACCCAAGATGTGATCCATCCTGGAGAATGTTCTGTGTGCACTTGAGAAGAAAGTGTATTCTGCCACTTTTGAGTGGAATGTTCTATAGGTTTATTTTTTGAGATAGACATAGAAGTGATATATCTCCTTCTATAAACAGACCTGAGGCAGATGCTGATTGTTGCTAGGTTTCCTTCTGAGAGGTCCATCTGGGCTGCCTCCTGTATTGGATTAGTAATGGAAACAAATCACTGACATACTGAATGTCAAGGTTTGGATTCCAAAGCTTTATCATTTCTTGTCTTTCACAAGCTGTTTTATTACTTATGTCTTGACACTTATTGCAATAGTATTTTGTGAACAAGTCATGATATTATTCAGTAATCTGACTTGTTTTTAGTGTTTGCCACAAACATTTTTATCTGCATTGGATGGGATTATACACGAGGTGTGGAAATGCATCTGTCCTGAAAGAAGGATCAATCTTTCAGTACTAAATATGAGGCTTCCTGTGTTACACTAAACTGAAAACATTTATTTATCTTTTTGCATTTATTCAATGAGTGATAAAGAAAGGAATGTTTCCAGATTCTTTCACTTCTCCTGAAGCTTTTCTAGATGGTATGTTCTGAATCAACCTGAAGAGCCTAATATCTTTCAAATCCATTCTGTCCTCATTTCAAATCATGATTAGCAACAGTGAACATTACGCAAATATTTAAAGTCAAATTCTCTTCTCACATTTTCAACAATCTCTGAAAATACTTGCCAACGTAAGACTGATAACTACTAAGATACAGAGGTAATATATTTCCTTCCCTAATGTTGCATTAGATTTATTTCTTTTTTCTCTCCCTTTTTCTCTCCATCAATCTAAAATTTAAATGACTTTCAGGGTCATCTCAGGTTCTACCTCCTGCAGGGTAGTTTGCAGCAGAAACAATGTGATTTAAAAATTAGCTCAGAGGGCTTCCCTGGTGGCGCAGTGGTTGAGAGTCTGCCTGCCAATGCAGGGGACACAGGTTCGTGCCCCGGTCCGGGAAGATCCCACATGCCGCGGAGCAGCTGCGCCCGTGAGCCACGGCCGCCGAGCCTGTGCATCCGAAGCCTGGGCTCCACAACGGGAGAGATCACAACAGTGAGAGGCCCGTGTACCACAAAAAAAAAAAAAAAAAATTGGCTCAGAGTTTCCTTTGTTCTAACTCATGCAATTAACCTCAGGAGTCAGACAGATCTGTACTGAAATCTTGACTTCATTTATCACTAGCTGTGTGATGTGAGCAAGTTACTCAACTTCTCTTGTCTCACCTGAAATGTTGACCCTCAGAAGCTTTCTGATAAGGTTTTATGAGACTTTTATGCAAAGCATATAGGACAGTGTGTATCCTGTTTACTAACTGCTCAATATATCTTAGGGGTCACCATTATTATTATCACTATCACTATTAAATTCTAACTCTATCTCTTATTATTTCTACCACTCTTTGGTTATTCCTTGCATTGTTTAATTCTCTGTACATGCCTGTCTTTTCTCTTCAACAAAAGTATAACACCTTTGATAGCAGGAACTGGATTTTTATATTGTTACATGTGATGAATATAGAAAAAATAATATAAACAAGTAAAAGTCTGAGAATTCACTAGGAGAAGAGGCTTCAAATGAATATAAAAGTTGCTCTTCGTTTAAGACAAGAAATTTGCAAGTGCATGTGCATCCACCTGTATATCTGAGAGAGAGAGAGCTAAAGGCAGGCAGTGGGATACAGCAACTGTTGAATTATCCTCCCTGGCTAAATGGATGTTATGACAGAGAAAAACAATCAGTACTGTAGGGGACAGTTTACGGAAAGAGAAATAAATATATTCATGATAAAGTTTAAAGATGGGTGCTGATGATGTTGACAAAATAGACTGAGGCCAAAATATGTGGTTGTAGTCGGGTGTGTTGTGGTGGACTGAAATGAGATGGTCACTGAATGCTTCAAAGAAGATCATTCACAATTCAGTTTGGGACTACAGGCTAATTTCTGAGTGGATATTCAATCTGTCCATTACCATTGTGGAAATATCAATTAATTTTAATATGATAGGTATGAACCTGAAACACAGAGCCATCACTTATTAGCTGTATCATCTTCATTTAATTATTTAACTTTCTGAAATCTTATTTTTCTTAACTCTACATTAAGCCAGGTATCTTACTTACCTCCTATGATTTCGGTGAGGATGAAATAAAATTCAGGATTTGAAAGTATTTTTTAAAACTAATATATAGGCTTTCAACATGTTTATAGCATTGTTATTATCTTTTGGTGCTGTCAATGCTGTTATTAAAAGACAACCCACAGGGCTTCCCTGGTGGCGCAGTGGTTGAGAGTCTGCCTGCCGATGCAGGGGGCACAGGTTCCTGCCCCGGTCCGGGAAGATCCTACATGCCGCGGAGCAGCTGGGCCTGTTAGCCATGGCCGCTAAGCCTGTGCGTCCGGAGCCTGTGCTCCGCAATGGGAGAGGCCACAACAGTAAGAGGCCCATGTACCGCAAAAAAAAAAAGACAACCCACAGAATGGGAGAAAATATTTGCAAACGATATGACTGACAAGGGATTAATCTCCAAAATTTACAAATAGCTCATGTAGCTCAATTAAAAAGAAAAAAAAAACAACCCAATCAAAAAATGGGCAGAAGACCTAAACAGACATTTCTACAAAGAAGACATACAGATGGCCAAGAGGCACATGAAAAACTGCTCAACATCACTGATTATTAGAGAAATGCAAATCAAACCTACAATGAGATATCACCTCACACCAGTCAGAATGCCCATCACCAAAAAGTCTACAAACAATAAATGCTGGAGAGGGTATGGAGAAAAGGCAACACTCCTACACTGTAGGTGGGAATGTAAATTGATACAGCCACTATGAAGAACAGCATGGAGGTTCCTTAAAAAACTAAAAATAGAGCCACCATATGATCCAGCAATCCCATTCCCGGGGATATATCCAGAGAAAAACATGGTTTGAAAGGTTACATTTATCCCAATGTTCATTGCAGCACTGTTTACAATAGCCAGAACATGGAAGAAACCTAAATGTCCATCGACAGATGAATGGATAAAGATGTAGTACATACATACAATGCAATATTACTCAGCCATTAAAAAGAATGAAACAATCTCATTTGCAGCAACATGGAAGGGATTAAAGATTATCATACTAAGTGAAGTAAGTCAGACAGAGAAAGACAAATCTGATATGATATTGCTTATATGCAGAATCTCAAAAAAAATGACACAAATGAACTTATTTACAAAACAGAAACAGACTCACAGACTTAGAAAACAAACTTACATTTACCAAAGGAGAAAAGTGGGCAGTGGGGGGGAGTAGGAATACATTGGAGTTTGGGATTGACATATACACACGACTATAGTTAAAATATATAACAAACAGAGACTTACTGTACAGCACAGGGAACTCTGCTCAATATTCTGTAATAACCTAAACATGAAAAGAACTTGTAAAAGAAGAGATATGTATAACTGAATCACTTTGCTGTACACCTGAAACTAACACAACATTATAAATCAATTACAGACCAATATAAAATAAAAATTTTAAGAAAGACCCTTATAATTAATCTGAGAATGAGTTAAAAGATATGTTGGAGAGGATAGTAAATGGAGACAGAAAATCTGAAAGGACACTCTTGGAGCTTTGTAAATGTGAAGAAATAACAGCATTGATTGAGTTATTGAACCTTGAAGTAGCTAGCTTGCAATTACAATACACTCCAACCATATGCCCCGGAGATCAAAGGGTCTGAAAGACACTAGTCTCATTTATTATTAGCATATCTAAATCAAAAATCTACTTCTAAGAAACCAGTTAATATTTCCAGAGTGTTTAGTATAATATCAATCCGAAAACTTTGCAAGTAGTTAAACAAATGCAAATTAATACAGGAGTATTAATTTAGTTCTTACTCTATTCAACAAATATTTATTGAACACTTGGTCTAGTTACTCTTTGCCAAGCTCTGATAGGTTCTGCAGTAAAATATACAGCAAATGTCACTATCCTTGATCATAAAAAACCTAGAATGTATTGGAAAATACACATATTGTAATTAACTAGCTATGCAAGTACAAAAATTCAAACTATGATAAGTTACAGAAGGAAAAGATACAGTGTGTTAAGAAAGTATATGGCATCATGGCATAAACATGACATGAATGGGAGGCCTGTTGAGATATGAAGGATGAATAGGAGATGACTAGATGAAGAAGGCAGAGAGAACAGCCTGTTGAGTCATGGTCTAGAAAGGAAAAGGATGTGTTCAAGGAATTTAAAGAAGGTCATTGGAGCAGTAAAGAAAGTAGACAGTCATATAGTGGAATAATAGTGGAATTATGGAATAATTATACTCTTGCATTGCAAAAGGACAAAGGAACAGATGTGAACCAACTCCTTCCTTTCTCTTTTTCTCTGAAGATTGTTCTGAAGAAGTGTACCATTTCCTATGCTCCTCCATGCTACAAATTTCACAAGACAGCTTTCAATGTGTTTGACCTGCCATTATATAACAGCACATTATGAAGTGGTTAAGCCTAATTTTGGAATAAAAATATTTGTAAACTCACTTGGCTAACAGATCCAAGCCATCCATGAAAATCTAGGCATTAGCAATAATAAAGGTGATACTGTAATTTCTTTTGCATTTACCTAGTCTCTCTCCAAATTGTTTTGAATCTCAGCTGAAGAAAAAAAGTGGTGTTATGTATCGATCACTCAAATTAAAATATAGATATAAATCAGACCCAGTGCATGTTGGATCTTTTAGGCCATGGTAGAAATGTCAGTCAATTATATTTGTAATGAAAACTGTTGAAGGTTTGTAAGAAAAAAAATGACATGATAAGTTGTACAAATATTAATGTTTCCACTGGCTGATCTGTGGAGAACAGTTTCAAGACAAAACAGAATCAGTAACATTATGGGGCTATTAAAACAATTTGGTAAGATATATTTGAAGATATGTAAGAAGATATGGGGAAGGTGGTGGAGTAGAAGGACATGCCCTCACTCCCTCTTGCGAGAGAGCTATAATCACAACTAACTGCTGAACAATCATCGACAGGAAGACACTGGAACTCACCAAAAAAGATACCCGACATCCAAAGACAAAGGAGAAGCCACAATGAGATGGTAGAAGGGGCGCAATCACAATAAAATAAAATCCCGTAACTGCTGGGTGGGTGACTCACAAACCAGAGAACACTTATACCACAGAAGCCCACCCACTGGAGTGAAGGTTCTGAGCACCACGTCAGGCTTCCTAACCTGGGGCTCTGGCAATGGGAGGAGGAATCCCTAGACAATCAGACATTGAAGGCTAGAGGGATTTGATTGCACGACTTTGACAGGACTAGGAGAAACAGAGACTCCACTCTTGGAGGGCACACACAAAGTAGTGTGTGCATCAGGACCCAGGGGAAGGAGCAGTGATCCCATAGGAGACTGAAACAGACCTACCTGCTAGTGTTGGAGGGTCTCCTGCAGAGGCGGCAGTGGCTGTGTTTCACCGTGAGGACAAGGACACTGGCAGCAGAAGTTCTGTGAAGCACTCCTTGGCATGAGCCCTCCCAGAGTCTGCCACTAGCCCCACCAAAGAGCCTGCACAGGCTCCAGTGTTGGGTCGCCTCAGGCCAAACAACCAACAGGGAGGGAACCCAGCCCCACCCATCAGCAGAGAAGCAGATTAAAGTTTTACTGAACTCTGCCCACCAGAGCAACAGCCAGCTCTACCCACCACCAGTCCCTCCCATCAGGAAACATGCACAAGCCTATTAGATAGCCTCATTCACCAGTGGGCAGACAGCAGAAGCAAGAAGAACTACAATCCTGCAGCCTGTGGAACTAAAACCACAATCACAGAAAAATAGATGAGATGAAAAGGCAGAGGACTACATACCAGATGAAGGAACAAGATAAAACCCCAGAAAAACAATGAAATGAAGTGGAGATAGGCAACTTTCCAGAAAAAGAATTCAGAATAATGATAGTGAAATTATGCAGGACCTCATAAAAAGAATGGAGGCAAAGATCAAGAAGGTGCAAGAAATGTTTAACAAAGACTTAGAAGAATTAAAGAACAAACAAACAGAGATGAACAATACAATAACTGAAATGAAAAATATACTAGAAGGAATCAATAGCAGAATAACTGAGGCAGAAGAATGGATAAGTGACCTGGAAGACAAAATGGTGGAATTCACTGCTGTGGAACAGAATAAAGAAAAAAAAAAAAAAAGAAAAGAAATGAAGACAGCCTATGAGACCTCTGAGACAACATTAAACACAACAACATTCACATTATAGGGGTCCCAGAAGGAGAAGAGAGAAAGAAAGTACTCAAGAAAATATCTGAAGGGATTATAGTTGAAAACTTCCCTAACATGGGAAAGAAAATAGCCACCCAAGTCCAGGAAGTGCAGAGAGTCCCATACAGGATAAACCCAAGGAGAAACACACCAAGACACAAAGTAATCAAATTGGCAAAAATTAAAGACAAAGAAAAATTATTGAAAGCAGCAAGGGAAAAACGACAAATAACATACAAGGGAACTCCCATAAGGTTAACAGCTGATTTCTCAGCAGAAACTCTACAAGCCAGAAGGGAGTGGCATGACATATTTAAAGTGATGAAAGGAAAGACCCTACAACAAAGATCACTCTACCTGGCAAGGATCTCATTCAGATTCCATGGAGAAATCAAAAGCTTTACAGACAAGCGAAAGCTAAGAGAATTCAGCACCACCAAACCAGCTCTACAACAAATGCTAAAGGAACTTCTCTAAGTGGGAAACACAAGAGAAGAAAAGGACCTACAAAAACAAACCAAAATAATTTAAAAAATGGTCATAGGAACATACTTATCAATAATTACCTTGAATGTGAATGGATTAAATGCTCCAACCAAAAGACACAAGCTCGCTGAATGGATATAAACACAAGACCCATATATATGCTGTCTACAAGAGACCCACTTCAAACCTAGGGACACATACAGAATGAAAGTGAGGGGATGGAAAAAGATATTCCATGCAAATGGAAATCAAAAGAAAGCTGGAGTAGCAATACTCATATCAGATATAATAGACTTTAAAATAAAGAATGTTACAAGAGACAAGGAAGGACACTACATAATGATCAAGGGATCAATCCAAATAGACTATATAACAATTATAAATATATATGTACCCAAAATAGGAGCACCTCAATACATAAGGCAACTGCTAACAGCTATAAAAGAGGAAATCGATGGTAACACAATAATAGTGGGGGATATAACACCTCACTTACACCAATGGACAGAACATCCAAACAGAAAATTAATATGGAAACACAAACTTTAAATGACACAATAGTCTTGATAGATTTAATTGATATTTATAGGACATTCCATCCAAAAACAGCAGATTACACTTCCTTCTCAAGTGCACATAGAACATTCTCCAGGATAGATCACATCTTGGGTCATAAATTAAGCCTCAGTAAATTTGAGAAAACTGAAATCATATCAAGCATCTTTTATGACTGCAATGCTATGAGATTAGAAATCAATTACAGGGAAAAAAACATAAGAAACACAAACACATGGAGGCTAAACAATACTTACTAAATAACCAAGAGATCACTGAGGAAATCAAAAAATACCTAGAGACAAATGACAATGAAAACATGATGATCCAAAATCTATGGGATGCAGCAAAAGCAGTTCTAAGAGGGAAGTTTATAGCAATACAATCCTACCTCAAGAAACAGCAAACATCTCAGATAAAAAATCTAACCCTACACCTAAAGGAACTAGAGAAAGAAGAACAAACAAAACCCAACGTTAGCAAAAGGAAAGAAATCATAAAGATCAGAGCAGAAATAAATGAAATAGAAACAAAGAAAGCAATAACAAAGATCAATAAAACTAAAAGCTGGTTCTTTGAAAGGATAAACAAAATTGATAAACCATTAGCCAGACTCATCAAGAAAATGAGGGAGAGGACTCAAATCAATAAAATGAGAAATGAAAAAGAAGTTACAACAGACACCACAGAACTATAAAGCATCCTAACAGACTACTACAAGCAACTCTATGCCAATAAAATGGACAACCTGGAAGAAATGGACAAATCCTTAGAAAGGTATAGCCTTCCAAGACTGGACCATGTGATTAAAAATCTTCCAACAAACAGAAGTCCAAGAGAAAATGGCTTCACAGGTGAATTCTATCATACATTTAGAGAAGAGCTAACACCCATCCTTCTCAAACTCTTCCAAAAAATTGCAGAGGAAGGAACACTCCCAAAATCATTTTACAAGGCCACCTTCACCCTGATACCAAAACCAGACAAAGATACTACAAAAAAAGAAAATGACAGACCAATATCACTGATGAATATAGATGCAAAAATCCCCAGCAAAATACTAGCAAACAGAATCCAACAACACATTAAAAGGATCATACACCATGATCAAGTGGGATTTATCCCAGGGATGCAGGGATTCTTCAATATATGCAAGTCAATAAATGTGATACACCATATTAACAAACTGAAGAATAAAAACCATATGATCATCTCAATAGATGCAGAAGAAGCTTTTGACTAAATTCAACACCCATTTATTATAAAAGCTCTCCAGAAAGTGGGCAGAGAGGGAACCTACCTGAACATAATAAAGACCGTATACAACAAACCCACAGCAAACATCATTCTCAGTAGTGAAAAACTGAAAGCATATCCTCTAAGATCAGAAAAAGGACAAGGATGTCCACTCTCACCACTATTATTCAACATAGTTTTGGAAGTCCTACCCATGGCAATCAGAGAAGAAAAAAAAAATAAAAGGAATACAAATTGGAAAAGAAGAAGTAAAACTGTCACTGTTTGCAGATGACATGATACTATACATAGAGAATCCTAAAGATGCCACCAGAAAACTACCAGAGATAATCAATGAATTTGCTAAGTTGCAGCATACAAAAGTAATGCACAGAAATCTCTTGCATTCCTATACAGTAATGATGAAAACTCTGAAAGAGAAATTAAGGATACAATCCCTTTCACCATTGCAACGAAAAGAATAAAATACGTAGGAATAAACCTACCTAGGGAGACAAAAGACCTGTATGCGGAAACTATAAGACACTGATGAAAGACATTAAAGATGATACAAACAGATGGAGAGCTACACCATGTTCTTGGATTTGAAGACTGAATATTTTGAAAATGACTATACTACCCAAAGCAATCTACAGATTCGATGCAATCCCTATCAAATTACCAATGGCAATTTTTACGGAACTAGAACAAAAAATCTTAAAATTTGTATGGAGACACAAAAGACCCAAAAAGCCAAAGTGGTCTTGAGGGAAAAAAATGGAGCTGGAGGAATAAGCCTCCCTGACTTCAGACTATACTACAAAGCTACAGTAGTCAAGACAATATGGTACTGGCACAAAAACAGAAACATAGAGCAATGGAAAAGGACAGAAAGCCCAGAGATAAACCCACGTACCTATGGTCAACTAATCTATGACAAAGGAGGCAAGGATATACAATGGAGAAAAGACAGTCTCTTCAATAAGTGGTGCTGGGAAAACTGGACAGCTACATACAAAAGTATGAATTTAGAACACTCCCTAACACCATACATAAAAATAAACTCAAAATGGATTTGAGATCTAAATGTAAGACCGGACACTATAAAACTCTTAGAGGAAAACATAGGAAGAACGCTCTTTGACATATATCACAGCAAGATCTTTTTTGATCCACCTCCTAGAGTAATGGAAATAAAAACAAAATTAACAAATGGGACCTTATGAAACTTAAAAGCTTTTGCACAGCAAAGGAAACTACAAACAAGACGAAAAGACAACCCTCAGAATGGGAGGGGTTTCCCTGATGGCACAGTGGTTAAGCGTCCGGCTGCTGATGCAGGGGACACAGGTTCGTGCCCTGGTCTGGGAAGATCCCACATGCCGCGGAGTGGCTGAGCCTGTGAGCCATGGCTGCTGCGCCTGCACGTCCGGAGCCTGTGCTCCGCAACGGGAGAGGCCACAACAGTGAGAGGCCCGCGTACCGCAGAAACAAACAAACAAAAGAATGGTTGAAAATATTTGCAAACGAATCAACAGACAAAGGATTAATCTCCAAAATATATAAACAGCTCATGCAGCACAATATTAAAAAAACAAACAACCCAGTCCAAAAATGGGCAGAAGACCTAAATAGACATTTCTCCAAAGAAGATATACTGATGGCCAAGAAGCACATAAAAAGCTGCTCAACATCACTAATTATTACAGAAATGCAAATCCAACCTACAATGAGGTATCACCTCACAACAGTTAGAATGGGCATCATCAGAAAATCTACAAACAACAAATGCTGGAGAGGGTGTGGAGAAAAGGGAACCCTCTTGCACTGTTGGTGGGAATGTAAATTGATACAGCCACTATGGAGAACAGTATGGAGGTTCCTTAGAAAAACTAAAAATAGAATTACCATATGACCCAGCAATCCCACTAATGGGCATATAGCCAGGGAAAACCCTAATTTAAAAAGACACATGCACCCCAATGTTCATTGCAGCATCATTTACAATAGCCAGGACATGGAAGCAACCTAATTGCCCATTGACAGAAGAATGGGTAAAGAAGATGTGGCACATATATACAATGGAATATTACTCAGCCATAAAAAGGAATGAAATTGGGTCATTTGTAGAGACGTGGATGGATCTCGAGACTGTCATACAGAGTGAAGTAAGTCAGAGAGAAAAACAAATATCGTATATTAACACATATATGTGGAACCTAGAAAAATGGTACAGATCAACTGGTTTGCAGGGCAGAAATTGAGACACAGATGTAGAGAACAAATGTATGGACACTTAGTGGGGAAAGCGGTGGCGGGTGGTGGTGGTGGGATGAATTGGGAGATTGGGATTGACATGTATACACTAATATGTATAAAATGGGTAACTAATGAGAACCTACTCTATAATAAAATAAATAAAATAAAATTTTTAAAAAAAGAAGAAATATAAGAACAATAATATTCTATGATTTAAGATTAAATATATATATTATATATATACATATATATATATAAATATATATATAAGAGTTGCCTGTAACTATCATGTTTACCCATAAGGCATTTTAAATCCAGGTGAATAAGGTTTGGCATATGGAAGTTTTTCAGTAGATATTGATAAATACAGAAATGACAGTTGACTATCTGCTGGGCAAACAGCATATACAAGTCATGAAATGGTTAATTTTAAAACACTTTTGAAAATATATTAATATCTTTTTCATTTTTGATTCTTCATTCTATAGGATCATCCTCGTTTCAGACAAAATGCTACATAGCCTTTGGTTCCAAATTATTAATGCAACATTGCATGAATAAATAAGGAATTTAAGTTTAAAAAGTTACTTTCAAGATGAAAAAGATCATTAAAAATATGATAGTCCTGAAATTACAGTATTATTGAATGAGTCAAGTTATTTCCTAAATTTCAAAAGTTCTTTATCAAGAGCGTTTAAATGATAGAATTTTACTATAAAGAATAGTGTAGAGCAGGCGGTAGAAGTTGGTAGAAGGAAAATTCCCATCAGACAGGGAAAGGAAGGAGAGGAATTAGAAAGCTATCATGGGAAGGAGGGGGTAAATCTGAATGTGAGAATGCTGACAGCTTGAGAATATATCTAATATTTTCATCACTTCAACTTCTGTTAAAAGAGGGTTAAGATTTTCAACACCCAAATAAAATTGCTAGATGTGTTGAAAGAATCACAGAACATCCAGATACTGCACTTCCTTTCTGTTACTGGTGTGAACTGAACTGTTGGGTTCTTTTTGATAGAGATCAGTGACTTCTTATTTTTCTATCCCCACAGCATCACTACCATGTGGTATGTTTTGATGAGATTTAAACCTCTGCCTGAATTTTGTTGCACACGGAGACATTTAACAGCAAGAGGGTACACATACATACACAGATATATACACAAGAGTTCCACATCCTCTTCCTGTAAAAGAGGTGAAGTCTCAGTTCTTGTTCTCACAGAAATCGAAAAGTCTGTTGAAAGGTTCCTCTTAGGTAGATGTAATGATATTACACTGGCAAGTTTAGCAAATGTTCTGGTCCAATCAGGGAAGAATCATCTCTTAGGTATAGGGACCTGGGACCAAATCTGAGCCCAAAGCTTGGAGCTGTACTCTGATAGTAAGGCAGTTAAGGACGTCAGAGTTTTACTAGGGCAAAATAATCCGCATATCTTGACTACCAGCATTTTCCCTAAGAAAACATTATTTCTAATGTCACTTAGTAATTAAAGAATAGTCAAGTGAGGATCATATAGTCCTAATTGAAGCACTTTAACTATTTCATTTTAGAGAATATATGACTGATTAAACAGCTTCAGATACTAACTGCCCTGAAGAACAGATTGGAACTAACACACACATATACATCACAGTGCTTATACTAAAGTGTTTGAAAGTAAATCAGAGACAGTATAATAACCGAGACCATTGTGTCGATTTGCAATTATTACTGTGTGTACGAACGTACAAGAAATGATTGTACAACCAAATCATGGGTAGCTGCAGCAGAGAAGAGGGAGTGTACCTATAATACATAAAGTAGTAGAATAAGTTGTTTCTTTGCAATTTAAGGTACTTATAAATCCCTGTTAAAAGTTTTCCTTTATTACAACTCTGACTTTGGGGAACCACAGATGTGGAACTTCAGGCATCTCCTGTGGACCTTTTTTGAGAAAACTCTCCTAAGTTTCAGACTTACACAAAGCTGTACAATATCTCATACGAGCTAGAGTAAGTAGAACAAGAACACACCTAATGAGCTATTCTAGACAAAGAGATTAACATGTCTTGATAATGAGTTGAATGTCTAGGACAAAAAACAGCCACTTAAAAGCAAAGTGATGCAAGAATCAGGAGGTTAATGGATGACTTAGAATTAGAACAAGTTTTAGACGAAAGAATCTGGATGCTATCACCTCCTAGCTATTTGTCTTTGCCATATTCCTGTATGAGTTTCACCAATTCCGTTGTGAGGAAGCATCTTATATCAGTTCTCTCGTGAGGAGTATATATAAAATACATGTTTCATTGACTGAGGTTCTAAAATGTGGATTCAGCTATTCTCATGGTCCTTTATGATGATTTTAAATAATGTCAGGTTAAACAATCTCTTCTGTATTTGAAAGATATATATTTAAATTACTGCCCATCAACGGCATCAGCATTCTAGTAACTCCAGAGACAGAACAGTCAGTGCACTCTTTGAAGACTGTTGCTATGTCAACCTTATTCTACTTTGGTTCTGCCTTTTATTATACGACTGAGCAAAGAAGAATATAAATAGTGGCACTCAATTGGCCTGTCAAAAGTCTGCATCTTGGTCACTTGTGGAGCTTCTAAAAGCTACACATGTTCTCTCTTTTCTCCACCTCCCCTTCCTGAGGTTCAGGCACCTCGCTTTATTGCCAGTGGGTGGAGGCATGGGTGAAGGAGCATAAAAATTGAGTTATCCCTGTGAAGTACTACAGTTTAAATCAGACTCTAAGCCTTGTCCCTACTCTCATCCATTATTATTCTGACTTGAGACTAAGTTACCTAATTTGGTTAAAGAGAGAGGGCTTGGGTTAATTTTGCCCTTAGCACTTTTTCTCATATATAGAGATACAACGATAATATTAATGTGAAACAGCTCTCTGCCATGGAAGACAGAAAAGCCGTGATGTCCCAAAGGTTCTGGCACCACTTACGTAAGACTGTGGATGGTTTCCCATGTTAGTGGCATGTTACCTACTGGGCAACACAATGTGATGTTAGGAGCAGAGGATTTGTTGGTAAAGGCTGGATTTGGAATCCTGGCTCTTTTCGCTTACTGGTTTAGCGGAGCTACTTGTTCATTTCTTGCCTTGGTTACCTCATCCATAAATTGAGGAAAGTAATGATCTCTACCTCATGGGGATGGTGTTAGGATTAAATAAGCAAAAATGTATGTAAATTTCCTTGCTACATAGTAATTGTTTATAATAATAGTTTTAACACTGTTTGATTAGATTGAAAACATGTCAT
The DNA here is from genome assembly GCF_964374135.1 of Grampus griseus. Lineage (NCBI taxonomy): Eukaryota > Metazoa > Chordata > Mammalia > Artiodactyla > Delphinidae > Grampus > Grampus griseus. The sequence continues at coordinate 78,942,983 of NC_139002.1, forward strand.
ATGTATAGTAAAATAGACAGTTTGTAGTGCTATACTCTGTGCTAAAAAATGCACTTCTAGTTGATTCACTAACATAATTATTGTATATAATTATAGCCATATCAGTGCCAATAAGACCAAATTGATTAATGACTAACTCATTAGTTACAGACTATGAAGAAATCTGAAGGTATTAAAGACTTCGTGGTAAAATGTGAAACAATGAATTAATCATTGGAATTAGTCAAAATTAATTTCAGTAGGTGATATCTAACTGATAAAAAGCAATAAAATAATAAATAAAATTATTTATATATAAATAATAATAATTATTATTTATAAATTATAAATTATTTATATATAGATAATTATTATTATTATATTATATAAATAATAAATAAAAATAATAATGATTTATGTATAGAGGTACATTACTGTACCTAAAGTTAATGCTAAGAAAATGGCTAATTTAATTATCAACTTTCTAAATGCATCTAAAAATCAATAAAAAGTAAATGCTCCCCTGCATTTTGTGTTGTTAACAGTTGTTCCTTTAGCCGGTGCAGTTGCAAAGCACATAAATAATCATATCAAAGATAATGTCATTAATTTCATAATATTTAGTGGGAAACACTTCCGTCCTTGAATCCTAACTTCAGAAATACAGGAGTAACATGGAATAAAGTTTGAGTCCTCACACCTCATTAGCATTCTTCTCAGCACAGTCCTACAACTCATAAAGTGCTGCTCAGCAATTCCAGAAAATGTGAAACTTCACCCATTTTCCATTTCAAATATAATTTGTATTTATGAATGTTTTATTTTGGATTCATATTCCATTTTCTCCAAATCAAAACTATTTGAAGCAGTTTACAAAGCAGACATGATGCAAAGTAGGACTATTAGGGACAAAAGTCTAAGGGAAACACTGAAAATGAGCTAGGGCATCAGAGATGCTGCCAGACCCATTCCCTGGGACAGGCCATGATTACAGTGTTCATCACTAAGAAGCCACCTCACAGTTTCCTGCAAGTTAAAGAAAGTAATAGGCAAAAGTGGAACATATTCTTCTAATTTCCAGAAAAACAAACATGATTTAACAAGGTCATTTACTACTTAAAAAAAGTAGAAAGTTGATCAGGTTAGTGCAGGAGTGAGGGTGTACTGTGCCTAATGAGAATCTTCTCTCCTGTCCATTCACTCGTCTGAAATTCCAAGTTCATAACCTCCTATCATTGTCCTATGGCTTCGGTGATGGATAATTATAGCAACTGTCTATTCTGCCTTTAGTATGTGTCAGAACTGAGTGCCACTGCATAAAGTCGTACAGGTGTGTACCACACGACACTAGAGGCACTATTCACTCCACAGTACTATAAATTTTTATAAAGAATTTTTTTTCCTGAAAGATAGCAGGAAAGTATATATCTTGAAGAAGGAAACCTTTTGTAATTTACACACAAGAAAACACCATATTGGAAAATGGTGGCCCTGAACTATGCTTAGAATGTGAAAGACATTATCCATCTTGTTTTTATAGCAACCCTTTATGAAGGATTATCCTCATTTTACAGATAAAGAAATTGAGGGTTAGAAAGACTGAAATGTGTCCAAGGTCACAGAACTAGTCACTAACAAACCCAGAAGTGAAACACAGATCTATCTGATTCCAGAGTCAATACTTTTTTTTTTTTTTTTTTACTTTTTCTCATCAGGAATTCTACATCTGTAGAAAGTCAACACAATATCCATCACCTTCAACAGCTATCAACATTCTGCCATTCTTGTTTGATTTATATCTTCACCCATTTCTCACCTTCACAATCAATTAATTTATAATCTTAGTTCTGTACTAATAAGATGAATGTTGACTGAGTATCAGTCATTTAGACAGCAGTGTGAATAAATTGTTCATGGTTATGTTTAAATTATAACTGTGGCACTAACTGAAGGGCCTGGAGACTTGAGGAATACTCAGCAATGTTCATAATGCTTTGTTACACATGTAGCACAGCGTTTTCACCAATAAAGCAGGGCTGTCTCAGCAAAAAATAATCCTATGAAGAGATCACATTCTCAACAGAGGTCAATGTGAAAATGCATGCCATGTTTACTTATACGAAATGATTACTTATTTTTAATTTACATAGTTGGATTAGTCCTACAGGTCTGCTGGTCAATACAATACCCACAGCATCTGTAAGAGCCAATTTTCTTAATAGAAGGACATGTTTTGCTGATAGGCAAAATAATTTTGTTGGCCGCATGCAGCGCCCAATGTTTATTTTTAATGCATCTTTATTTTTGTATCTTCATCTATAATGGGCTATTTTCATCTTAAATCATCTTAGTATTGAACACTTGAGGACTCAATTTGCCATAATACTTTTGTAAGCACAAAGTGTATATTTAATACTAAGAATTATCCCTAATAAGTATAATGTACTTCACTTGAAGATCTGTTCTTGAAGATCTGAGTCCCATCATTTGTGACTTGGCTGTAGAATGTACAATGAATATAATTTCATGATCTATTGTCCTATGGTTGTTTGTATTGTGCAGAAAATCAGAATTTAGATATAATCACATTTCCTTAAAAAAAGATTAATAATCCCATTGAAATATCCATAGCTATATTACACCACAGACACACACACACACACACGATAGTATCGACTAAGCCTCTCTTATGATACATTTAAATTTCACAACAAACCTGGCAGCATTTTGTTATAATCATTCACTTTTATGGATGAAGAAACTAAGACTAAGAAAAGCATATGACTTATTCATCATGGTCACACAACTATTAAATGTTAGAATCATGAAACCAACTCAAGTCTTTCTAAGATCAGATCTCTTGTTGTGTTACCTCCCTTTATTTGTTTTATGTTTCATTCTTAGATCAATTAAATTAGCATAAGCATTAAGTTCTGAAATATACCCTATATCCCTGTATTACTATCCATTTCTATTGTAACTGTTCTACTTCAGGTCAACATCATCTTTGCCTGAACTATATACATGGCATCCTAAATGGTCCCCCTGGTTCCTGTGTTTTCCCCTCCAGACTACTCTAAATATGTCCATTTCCAAAAGCATAGCTCATTCTACTCTTCAAAAACTGGCTGTCTATTCACTGCCTTTTCAGTTGTCAGTGTCAGAATTAAAGAGCCCTAACTCTCAGTCAAGAAATGAAATTATTAATTAACATCGCTGTAAAACACCACCATACCATGACATTAAAACTTAGAAAAAAAAGTGCTACAATCTTTCCTTCACATGCCAGACAAACTATTTATAGTTGTGGTTATCTACTTTTTTTTTTCCCCTGAACTTCCACTCAGCAAAACTCAAAAGAGATGTACAGGCATCTGATTTTATCCACTCAGCTAAATGAATCTATTCTTTCACTTGCTCTTTCCTCTTTCTCCATTTTCTTAGTGTAGAATTGTTCTTGGAGAAAGGACCCCATTGTATTTTAGGTATTTGATGTTCCTATCTTCAAAAACAGGCAAAGAGGAGTGTGGCTCCTGGCCAAAAACCTATGCAGGACATTTCAAGCTCGCACTACACAGGTGGTTATAAAGGCTTTACCTGGCAGGCATCATTGGAGAAAGCTGCCCTCTCTACACCAGACTTGGTACATAGCCAATGCATTACAGTCTTTAAGAGGAGCTGCAGTCAAGGACTCAGACCCTTTGCACATTTGCATTCGTAGCTCAGGTGCCTTCTATAAATATAGAACTCTGTCTTATTGCTTTTGTTGGTCCTTACTCCTCCACCATAAAATCAAACTCTTCTCTTCTCTTCCATAGCATTTATATGCTCTGATGTTCTTCCAGGTTTTTACTACCCTCATAAACAGTACTGCAGTACAGATTATGTCATCACCTTCTAGAATCATACACACACACACACACACACACACTATATAAAGCCATAAACACAATTTAAGTGTGTAAAATTGACAGACTAGCAGACATTTCATTAGATCATGGTATGCCATAAAAATCATGACATTTCTTCTGTAAAAATTTAAACTTCTCAAATTCTTCAAGAAGCATCTATAACAAAATCAGTAGTAGCTGCAATTCTATTACCATAAGTTTTCTACAGAGTTTTAAATCTCTGACTATATCACCTCTACTGGACAATATACCAATCTACTGAAGGAAAGAACCAGTGCTCAGAGACATGTGTAATTGATAAGACTACATCCGGCCACTGAACCAAGAGATTCCTAAAAGATAAGGTATTTAGTAAGGCAACCTACCAATTCACTGAGCCATTTCTACCAGTGACATGGGTGGTATGTCAAAATTTAAACCCACTGGCAATTAAACAGAAGCTAGAATCAGGTGAGTGATCGCTCTGTGTTGCCTGCAGCTGTTAATGCTCTGCTTTGTCATTTGTTAAAAGCCAGACGCATCTTTGAAAACAATCAGACATTCACCTTTTCTCTAAGAAATCTAATGACCGTTGTTTCAGTCTCTTCAGATTTCTCCCCATTTGACATGGTGATAAATGACAGCCTGAAGTTTGACATAGAAACACAAACTCTATATGTGTATAGAACAGAAACAGAATGAAAAAAAGTTCTGTGCTGAAGGGAAACTGAACAATAACATGAGCATTCTCCTTAAAGCACATATCTTACCTGACAAGTTCAGCCCCCATGAAAATCTGAAGTCTAGAATGTCTGTCCTACATTTATTCCCAAGCTTGTATCTCATCCTGTATCTATGGAAAACATTCACCCATTTTTCTCTATAAACACTTGACATTCTTTGCATTGAGTGAAGATATTTTACCAGCTTCATTCTCAATCAATGTATTCTCTAAACACTAAGCATTTCAAGGAAGTTGCCTGCATTTGACAAAAGCAATGTGTTATTCTTGACAGATCCCTTTGTGGTAACCGCTTTCTCCTTAAAGGAGAGTTGTTCCTATAGTATATTTATAAAAAGCAGGGATCGGGGAGGAAAGAACCAGATTAATATAATCTTAAACAGCTAGTAATACATAGCACCTACTCATAATGCTTTCATAACCTGGAAATGACTTGCTATGTTAATTTAGTTATTTTTGGAACACTGTCTACTTGCTAGATGCTATTTTTTTCATTGTGATAGAGTAGTGAATAAAAGAGATATAATTCCTGCCCTTATGGATTTTGTGGTAGAGATAGGACTACAGAAATTAGAATTCATTAGTTACAACTTGAGCAAGGTAGCTGAAGAAGTTGAGGAAGCATCCAGATTATATTCAATATAATAACTAAGCTTTCTAGAATATGGGGTCAAAGGGTCTTCTGGGAGAAAGCGAAATTTAAGTAGTATGTGAGACGTACTGGGAAAGAATGATCCAGGCAGAGAAAACAACATGAAATAAAATCCTGAGGTGGGAAAAAGCTTGAAAGAATTGAAAAACAAGTAATATTATTGTGAATAGATCACCGAGAGGGAAGTCAGGGCAGGCAGGGGGGCCTGTGAAGCAAGGTTAAAGATTTTTACTCTTAGAAGAAAAGCCATGAGGAACTACTGAGAGCCCCCAAACAAAGAATCTGTGCTGTGGAAAGTGGATTGAAGGAGGAATAATAATGGGCACAGGGAGACATGGTAGGAGAGGCTGTTAACAAGAACCTGAGAAGAGATGACAGTGGCTTAGCCTGGGGTGACAGTGCTGGGAATGGAGAGGAACAAACACATTCAAGACTATTTAGAACTAAAACTCATGAGATACGATCATTGATTAGATATGGGGATGAAAGAGAAGATATCAAAGGCAACTCCAAGGTTTCTTAGCTTGAGTGAACACTGCTGTTAAAAACCACTTGTTTTTACCTGTGTGAGAAAAAAATCAGATTGTCATACAAGATTCACAAGAATCAAAGCTTTTGCTCACTATCAAGTGTTACTGTAATCAAAGGATGAAGGCACCATTTACAGGGGGAAGGAGGTGTCCTAAAGCTATGCAGCTCCTCCCTTTGCATGAGGATGCTCACTGCACTTACTAAAACATAATGCAGCCTTGAATAGAGGTATGCTTTTAACAAAAGTAAGCAATGCCTCATAAATTCATAGATTCTAGAGTTACCACAAGCAACCCTAGACAGATCAGGTAAATCATGCTGAAGGACTCTCATGGTAGTAAATACCATTAGTGTTTTGTCAGATCCATCATTCCCATGTTTGCAAGAAGATGTGAGCAGGTTACATTTCTTTCCTGGGCTTCCCACAGAAATAGGAGAGAATGGACTGCATTCCTTGTGTTATCCCTTTCCTTCTCACTGTGCATAGAAATTTAAACAAAGTATTTTACTTCATTAAGAATATATACTGGAGAGACCTCCCTAGTGGTTCAGTGTTTAAGACTTCATGCTCCCAATGCAGGGGGCCCAGGTTCGATCCCTGGTCAGGGAACTAGATCTTACATGCCGCAACTAAGAGCATGCATGCTGCAACTAAAAGATCCTGCATGCTGCAACTAAAGATCTCGCACGTAGCAACGAAGATCCCTGTGTGCCACAACTAAGACTGCATGTGCAGCCAAATAAATAAATGAATAAATATATACATACATACATAAATGAATAAATAAATAAAATATACTGGAAAAATAAACACATTTTCTTTAAAATTTCTTGAGTATTTTATGATTTAAAAATTTTTAAAAATACTGTCATTAACTACTGCAACAACTCTAAGAAGTAGGTGGTATTTTCATTTTAAAGATAAGAGTACTAGGGCTTCCCTGGTGGTGCAATGGGTGAGAGTCCACCTGCCGTTGCAAGAGACACGAGCTCGTGCCCCGGTCCGGGAAGATCCCACATGCTGCGGAGCGGCTAGGCCCGTGAGCCATGGCCACTGAGCCTGCGCGTCCGGAGCCTGTGCTCCACAACGGGACAGGCCACAACAGTGAGAGGCCCGCATACCGCAAATAATAATAATAAAGATAAGAGCACTGATACCTACAGAAATTATGTAACTTAACAAGGACAGTTCTGACTCCAATTTCTATACTCTTTTCTCTAGACCACATTTTCTCCTCAATACATTTTAAAGGGTAACTTTAAACAAAAGCTAAATGCAAAGGTAAAATCGTATACTTGGGCTTCCCTGGTGGCGCAGTGGTTGAGAGTCCGCCTGCCGATGCAGGGAACACGGGTTCATGCCCCGGTCCTGGAAGATCCCATATGCCACGGGGCGGCTGGGCCCGTGAGCCATGGCCGCTGAGCCTACGCGTCCGGAGCCTGTGCTCTGCAGTGGGAGAAGCCACAACAGTGAGAGGCCCGCGTTCCGCTTAAAAAAAAAAAAAGAAAAAAAAAAAAAGAAAAATCGTATACTTTCCTCAAGTTTGAGATAGATATAGATTTTTTTAAAAGTGGCTTCAATGCATGATTTAATTTTATTTTAATGGCCATTTCAAGAATCATGAATCTGTTATTTACTTGTGTACTGAAAGGAACAATTATTTCAACTTTGAATAGACACACTTACGAATTGGGGCTCTATTAAGTGAGTTATTGGAAAAGACATAAAAATAGCAAAACGAAGACTAGCCATTTTATTCTGATGGATCAAGAACTACATTAGAGTGCTTTATGCTAATAGTATAAACTTCAAAATGACATGCAAAAAAATCTGTGTCCCACATTATTTGGAATGCCTACTGAGAGGGAATTTTGAACAATAAATAATCTCTATATACAAGTGGATATATCCTCAAACCATATGGTTTTACAACTCTTCTAGACTAATATATTCACTCACAAATTTATAGAGACAAAAGTTAATTACAGATCATTAATAAGCTCTAAATCATAGAATTTCTGTAGTGTTGAGATTTGTCCTAAGACTCTGGAAGATGCAAGCGATACTTCAACTATACAAGTGCTTCCCAGAAACACCTTCTAATGACATAAGATTTCAACCATCTCCAATATCCTTAGTAATGGCAGCCTCCAGGGTTCCAAACAGAGGAAGGCTCCTAGGGGGAAAGATGACTGTCTTCTTTACAGAAGAAAGCAAAGACATGTTCTTCTACCCTAGATATTTATACATTAGCTCTCTACTGTCGACCTCCCCCCACCATCATGCTAACAGACACACATACACACACTCCTTTCTCCCAATCGCCCTTTGGTCTACTTTCACACTATAAGCAAGATCCATCTGTAAGGTCAGTACTCCTATCTGTTTAGTTTATTTGAGGCTGTTTGACTGTAGTCAGGTTATAATTTTGGCAGGTACTACTCTTATTATGTTCTTAACATCCAGAACTCTGGATTTTCTGTGGCATAAGAATAGAAAATGAGAAGAAAATACCATTTTTTGTTTCTATTTTTACTTTTCATAGTATGATTCATACAACAAATTAAAATAGCTATAATCATGACTTATATTCACAATATTTAAATAAGAAACAAAAACAAGCCTGAGCTGGGAAAAAGCACTAGAACTCAAAATTTCTCATTGGACCCTGAGGTAATTTCTCTTTTGATATGAAGAATTCTCTGCAAGTATAGTTTGAATGTGATTCATTCCATGACATTATTAATCTCTTCTTAATCTAACCCCAGAGCCTCTCCTCTCTGCCTCCCTGTTCCAGAGTTTTGGAAAACACATTATAAAAATCCACTATGGAAAAGGCTGGCATCTGCCCAGTGATATATATCGAGTTAGAAGGAGAGTCATTTCCACTCTTACAATGGAAAAAAGGAGGACTAACTTCAAATGCAAGACTTTTTATAAGATGAATAAGGTCTGAGGATATAATGTCTAACCTGGTGACTATAGTTGATAACAGGTATTATATAATTGAAATTTGCTAAGAGAATAGAACTTAAATGTTCTCACCAAAAAAAAAGAAAAAAGAAAAAAATACGTGAGGTAAGGGGTGTGTTAATTAACTCAATGGGGGTGAAATCCTTTCACAATATATATGTATATCGAATCATCACATTGTATACTTTAAATATTTTACAATTTTGTCAATTATATCGTAGTAAAGCTGAAAAAAAAAGAAAAAGAAACTGATGTGTCCGAATTGTCACTTGATTAAAGTTCAACCATTTGTATTAAGTTTTAGGGCTACCATAACAAAGTACCAGACTTGGTGGCTTAAACAACAGAAATTTGTTTTGTCACAGTTCTAGAGTCTGGTCATCCAAGATCAAGACAGGTTTATTTCTTTTAAAGCCTCTCCCATTGGCTCAGTCTTCAGATGGTCTTTTGTGCATGTCTGTGTCCTAATTTCTTTTTAAGGACTAGGGGCCACCCTAATAACCTCACTTAACCTTAAATACCTCTTTAAAGACCGTATCTCCAATACAGTCATATTCGGAGAGTTGGGACTTCAACATATGAATTTTGAGGGAACATCAACACCCTACACTCTGCCCATAACACCATTATAGTTGTTTTTTCTCAAATTAGCAGACCTTATACTCATCTTGCCCTGCTTTCTAACTCTGCTCTTTTCCTCCCCACTGAGCAGAAAAGGAAACTAGAATGTTTAACTGGCTTAAACTGTTTAAGAATGTTTGCACTGGTTGTACCATACTGTTACCTAATAATGATCTGAATGATGCTATCTGATTCCAAAGACAGTGCCATTCCCTCCTGAAAAGTGCCTACTTTTGCAGTATCTTGGGAAAAATACAGCACAAGGTGAGGTAGGTGTGAGGGCAAAATATGGGCATCAGCTAGATCAGGGTTCAAATTTCAGACCTGCTGCTTTCTTGCTGCATGACCTTAGACAATTAACTGCTTTGGATTTCAGTTTTTATCATGAGCAAAAATCAGAATAAAAATATATAACTTTTATTGTTTTAAGTGATATAAGCAAAGATGTTTATAGTATTAGATATTTGATAGTATTGAAGTTCAGCCTCCTTTTCCACCTCCCATCCCCCATCTCTCTCTCTCTTCTTCTTCTTCTCCTTCTTTCTTCCAATTTGTTTTGACATTTCAAGGGCTTGAAATAACATAAATGCCTTCTTACATATCACTCTATCTATTTCTTCCTTTTTTAAATGGAAGCATGGTTGATCTATAACCTCCTTGTATGGCCAGGTATAATGCAATTACTTGTTTTTATAGAGTTGGCCTAAAGGGCAATGCCCAGGTTCATACATTTTCCTAAATATAATTTTTCAACTGGAATAATGCATGGAAACAGTGTCCTCCTATATCTTTTGTCAAACTGAACTCCCAAGTAACTTCTTAAAGAAAAGGAGATTTTTCAGATCCCACTATTCTTTGTTATTATAGGATGAACAATATGATTTGACTTTATGAAGCATGGACATAGATGTAATGAGGTATATGAGGTGATGGGTTATACAAAGGAACTACTTTCTGTATTAAAAAAAGCAAAATATTAAAATACTTAAGCTCAAGAATCACACAAAATAGTACAAAGAGTACGCACGTTTCTTCAAACTACTTCTATCAACTCAATTATTCAAAAATTCAACTTCATTAACAATCTACGTCTGGAAATTCAAGTAATGAAATATGCAGCTTGATTAGGAAATTATGCACTAATTCAGCTGCTTCAATATGCAGCTCGCCCATTCAGTTATACAGGAGACCTAGAGAAGGGCACCGCTGAGCCTGTAAATTATGAAATGGGATGAGCCATGAACATCTTTATTAAAATGACTACACTCCCTCTTTCTTACATACATATCTTCATGAACACCACCAAAATAATCGGTTTATTTCTGTTCTTTTTGACAATGAACTGCAATCTGCCAAAATGTGATAACATAACACGACATAGGCAAGGAAACAACAAAACTGTAGATTAGTCAGACCCTGTTTGTTAATTACTTACCTCTTTCCTTGAAAACAACACACAATAGCATGTGGTGGGGAATGGAGATGTCACACTTCCTTGTCCCCAGTAATCGTCAGGACTCCTTTGCAGTGGGAGCAAACAGGCTTTGGAGCCATGTAAATGAATCTGAATCATAATGCCACTATATACTAGCTGTACCACTAGCTGTGATAATGTGGTAAGTTAATGGACATAGGGTTTCCTGGATTGTGATATTTAATGGAAGAATAAAATTAAGTCATATTAACAAAATGTAAATTGCCAACATAAAGTGTTGACATTAAAACAAACCAACAAAGAATATTTCAACACTATTTTAGAAAAGAAAAGGCATTTTAACAACCATAGTACTGAAAGGATCCAATTTCAAAATAAATAATCATTCTTTAAGTTAAAGTGGTGGTGGAGGGAGGAGAGAAACAGACTGATTCATAGGAATGTCACTAATGTGTATTATTTGTTTCACTCTCCATGTCGTTTTTTACATCTCTGGACAATTGAGAATATCATTACATTTATCTGTGAATTAGTGATCTGTGCACCAGTGCTTGGAAAGCACAGGCAAAACTGATTTGTCTTTTACTGTTCATTTGTAAAATAAGAATACTACTAATCATTCTCTAAATGCTGATACAAAAGTAAAATGAAATAATGGATATAACAAAACTCTGGAAAATTTATAGTTCGTGCTCAAAAGTGTAAATGAATCTCTTGGCTTCTTTCTTGAATTAACAGTAAAGCAAAGAGCAAAGTGCCCGTCCCAGGTTAGAATTCATCTACCACTTATTAGCTTTATAAATTTGGAGAAATAAATGTATGAGTCTGTAATAGGCTAAAGGATGGACCCCAAAGGTATGAAGCCCTAATCCTTGGAACTTATAAATGTTATCTTTTATGGAAAAATAGTCTCTGCAGATGTGATTAAGGAGCTTGAAATATGGAGATAAGCCTGGATTATCCAAGTAGGCTCAAAATATAACCATAAGTATGTTTTTAAAAATTTCACCCAGGGCTTCCCTGGTGGCGCAGTGGTTGAGAGTCCGCCTGCCGATGCAGGGGACACGGGTTCGTGCCCGCGGTACGGGAAGATCCCACATGCCACGGAGCGGCTGGGCCCGTGAGCCATGGCCGCTGACCCTGTGCGTCCGGAGCCTGTGCTCCGCAACAGGAGAGGCCACAACATTGAGAGGCCTGCGTACCAAACAAACAAACAAACAAAATTTCACCCAGTTTTATTGAGATATTACTGACATACAACATTGTATAAATTTAAGGTGTACAACATAAGTATTTGATATATGTATACATTGCAAAATGATTACCACAGTAAGCTTAATTAATATCCATCACCTCACACTGTTATAATTTTTTTTCCCCTTGTGATGAGAACTTTTAGGATCTATTATTTTAGAAACTTTCCAATATACAAAATGGTATTGTTAACTATGGTCATTATGTTGCACATTGTACATTACATTCTCAGAACTTATGTATCTTATAACTGGTACCTTCTGACCACCTTCACCCAATCTTCACCCTCCTGCTCACTCCCCTACCTCTACTGCCTCTGGCAACCACCAAGCAGGAGGCAAAAGGGGATCTGGCACATGCAAGCGCACACACGCAAAGAAGGCAATGGGAAGATGAAGCAGAGAGAGATTTCAAGATGTTGGCCTTAGAGACTGAAGGGATGAGGCCACAAGCCAAGGAATGGAAAAAGCCACCGGAAGCTGGAAAAGGCAAGGAACAGATTCTCCCCCAGAGCCTCCAGAGGGAGGGCCGACCTCTAACACCTTGATTTTGGCCCAGTAATACTGATTTCAAACACTGGCTTCCAGAATTGTGAAAGAATAAATTTTTGTTGTTTTAAGCCACCAAATCTGTAGTTATTTGTTACAACAACCACAAGAAACTAATACAGATTTCTTAAAATGATTGAGTGGGCTAATCTGATATTAATGTCTTAAGGAGATGGGGAGGAGAGTGGAAGAATAATAAATCTTCCTCAAGGTAAACTTTACCCATGAAGGCTGGAAGGTTTCTGTTTTGATTCATACACATCTTTGTCTTCAACATAAACATCCCATTTAGAAATGACAAGGATGAACACAGACCTTTCCCCTTTTGCCTGAACTTCCGAACAAGGCCAGACACAGATCCTTCTGCTTTCATCCCCAGCTACCTTCCCACTCTTTGTCTCATGAGCAATTACAATGAGAACTCTGTCCCCCTGGTGCTAGCTAACACGGAGATAAGCATGTCCTATTTAGCTAACTGAATGAGAGGTCCTCTGATTGTAAAACAAGCACAGCTTTAATCACTGCACCTGCAATTTGTTACCTGTCCGCATGAAAGTTTAAGGCAAACCACCCAGCTGAGACACTCCCATCTTGGGTTAGCAGGTTCTCCCTACTGCAACAGCCTGAAGAAAATCAACTCAATTGCCTGGTGCATTTTGTCTTTAACAGGATTTTTTTAAACAAAATAACATTTGTAATTAGAAGGGCCTATGTCAAAGGGTCCTGTAACTGAATTAATAGTTTTTTAAAATAAAGTGGAGCGGTTTACAGTTATTCTTGGTACCACTTTGAGGTTCGATGGTGTGCTTCCTGCTGTTGCCCTAACCCCACTATTGGTGTTAATTACTCTGTTACACATTGCAAAAGAGACCAGTTAGAAATACTATGATCTTGTTCTAGTAAATTTTTAAAACTCAGCATAATTAACTCAAATGCATAATTGGGCAATCAGAAATTCTAGCAGCAAGAACTATCTCTGACATGATAAAAAACAAAACAAGACAAAAAATTCTCCAGTTCTCTCAGTTCATTTGAGATGGAAAGGATCAGCAGTTGAAAACAAGCACAATTTATTTCAAAGGGAAAAACTGGAATTAAGCCTTCTACTGCTTAGAGTACTTCTGCATATTAAAGCAGTATTTAACAATACTATCTTTTATACATGCATTAAAAACTACTGCTTTAATACTGTATAATTATTAACAAAAGTCAGAAATTGAAAGGTAATAGTGAGGAGGAAGGAAGGTTCAAGATGGAGAATAAGATGCTAAATCATAGCAATGACTTTGAATCCAGCTGAGAGACAACTGTGTTAGACTAGGGGGTAGCAGTTCATGTGGGTTCTAATAAGGATTATTCACTGACTGTCCAGGTGATTCCAGAAAGGTCACACTCCTCTGAACTTTAATTTCCTCATTCGTAAAGTGAAAGTGCTCAATTTGTTGAAATCTCTGATCTCTCTAGGCTGAAAACGATGCAATTTCATTCAACAAATATTACTGAGTGTCTACAAGGGCAAGGACATTTATTGGTAGGTGCTGAAGTGAATACACAGATTCCTATAGCTCATGTTTTCAAATTTCTTTAATCTACTTCAAGTAGAGAAACCTTATATAGGTAGTTGAGCAAATAAAGACTTATACAAGTACATAAAGTAGATGATGACATCAGCTATAATATTTGAATAAACTAAGTACCATTCATGGCAGAGAGGAAGAAGCCGATGTGTATCTTGGTTGAATGAGTCAAAGAATAATGGATCAGATTAATCTATGAGTTTGTACATTTGCACTTTTCACAATTACCTTAGAATGTTGCCTATAGTTTGCTTTGCTTTTATTCCCCCAAATGAATATGAGTACTATTTTTAAGATATCCATAAGATCATAAGAATGCAATCACATCACTGCATTCTCTAAACCATATGTTACAGGAGGGTAGATGTGAAGATTGATACTTGATGGAAAAAAGCAGCCAGTTGGTCCAGAGACCTCAAAACTATCCATCATGTCTGCAATATCTGGAGACAAGGCTTGAAAAATACCATGTAAGTAGAATGCTGTGTAAGAAGCCTGTCTTCCCAGATGGCTCGATGCACTGATGCATTTTAGCCAGAGCGACAGTGGGATGTGGTGTCTGTGATCAATATAGCAGGAAATGAATCGCTAAGAGATTTTTTAAAAATCAAATATCGGCCAACAACTCATCTAAGGCTGCAAATGCCACACAACAAACATGGAGTAACAGCAAACAGGGATTTCACAAATTATTGCCAAATTCAGTTTTAATTTTAAAAAAGCTGGCAGAAGTTTCTCTGCTCTGCTCTAGGACTTATTGTCTACACACCCTCTCCTCCCATTGTTCCTAGATAATGCCATGCTGTTAAATAAACTCCCCGTGGTCAGAAATGTGTCAGCAAGTGTAACATAGGAAACTGTGCATGAGGCCCCAGGGCTAATTAAAAGCCATTGTTGCTTTTCATTTTCTCAGTACGTTAAACATAAAAAAAAAAAAAAAAAAAAGTGAAATGTTTTTACCTCTAAGAGTTGGAAACATTGCAAAACCCATTTAAGTCAAGCATTAACGCTCAATCCCTAAGTTAAAAAAGGACAGCATAATTTCTTTAATTCTTGCTACACTATTAAACAATATGAGGCACATTCACAGGCTGAAGGAGAATGGGTTGGAGCAGTTACATCCTTTTCTTTCTCTGTGCCACTTCAGTGCTGTCATTTAAGCAATATTGCTGAGACTATCCATCCGTTTTAAAGTAATTTCAACATATCCCGAACTGAAAATCTGACATTCCCTTAAGCCTTTGTTGATCCATTTCAAGTTTTCTCTAACTATTAAAGAGAACCACAGGTAAGACATTTTCTGAATGGCTCTGCCAGGCTTCCAGAAGTTACAGGAACCCATGAATACATCTAAGGCTAAGCATGTCTTTAATAGCAACCTAGGAACTTTCACCATGGCTCAGGTATCTTAAATATTAATATTGCTAAGCAAGCTTTTTTGAGATGAAGTTAATAACAGCCATAATGGATATTTTTCTTTTTTCTTTTTATTTGGAGTTGCTTGACAATGTTATTAGTTTCTGCTGTACAGTGAAGTGAATCAGCTGTATGTATATGTATATCCCCTCCCTCTTGGACCTCCCTCCCCGCCCCGACTCATCTAGGTCATCACAGAGCACCGAGCTGAGCTCCCTGTGCTATACAACAGGTTCCCACTAGCTATCTATTTTACACATGGTAGTGTATTTATGTCAAACCTAATCTCCCAATTTGCCCCACCCTCCCCTTCACCCCACCCGGGTCCACATGTCCGTTCTCTACTTCTACGTCTCTATTCCTGCCCTGCAAATAGGTGCATCTGTACCATTTTTCTAGATTCCACATATATGTGTTAATATACAATATTTGGTTTCTCTTTCTGGCTTACTTCACTCTGTTTGAAAGAAGCCGATACACTTGCCAGTGTTTATCACTAATCAGAGTATTCTGGATAAATTGAGACAAACCAAGAAGAAACAGTTTCCATAACTGCAAACAAGGTTTCCACTTTCTTCTTATGGGCTAGAAGAAGATGGCGGAATTAGCTTATTTCTACTGGGAATTCATAGAAGGGAACAGCAGGGCTCTCCAGTTCAAGATTTACTGATACTCTGTGCTGCTTAGCTTGAGACTCTTATGATCCTCAGGCAGAAGGAGGAGATTTGTTTAAGCAGGACTCTGCCTCAAGAAAACAGTCATGGGCCAGCACACTTCAAGGTACGTGCAGCTGGAAAGTTGTGTCCTATGTGTACCCCTCCTATACACCTTCCACAGAGCTCTCAGAGTGATTTCTATGAAACACAAATCTTATCATACTGCTCATCTGCTTAAAAGTTTCCAAAGCCCCTTCTCTATCCTACTCGTCAATATAATTTTTGTATATATGTATATATATATATATATATATATATTTTTTTTTTTTTTTTTTTTTTTTTTTTTTTGCAGTACGTGGGCCTCTCACTGTTGTGGCCTCTCCCGTTGCGGAGCACAGGCTCCAGACGCGCAGGCTCAGTGGCCATGGCTCACGGGCCCAGCCGCTCCGCGGCATGTGGGATCTTCCCGGATCGGGGCACGAACCCGTGTCCCCTGCATCGGCAGGCAGACTCTCAACCACTGGGTCACCAGGGAAGCCCATAATTTTTGTATTTAGTGAGCAGTATAAAAACATAAATAAAATTTGTATATCCAATTCAAAATGTTCTATTGTAAAGTAAATATATTGAGGTAAGATTTTAGACTGTTGTTTAAAATACTGCATAAATAATAGTACAGATAATACAAAGACTTGGCAAAAATTGTGGTGGTGGGACATACCTTACTAAAATTGAAAACACTAGTCTAGAATAAAAGCCAAACTCCTCACTGGGAAGCAAGGTATTCCATGCATTTCCCTAACTTCTGGTCTTATCTTTTTTAGGACCTCATTACCTGTGCCCTGCCATCTACAACCTTAACACATCTCCAGGAGTTCCCTGGACCTGGCAGACCATTTTATTTATCCCCAATTCTCTGGGTTTTCTGCCCAAGCTGAATTCTCTCCCATGAAAGCTATTCCCTTGTTTGGAAGCTTCTCCTTCTTTCTTGCGAGTGCATTTGCACTAAAGTACATTCAGCATACAATTTCTCCTAATTTATTACTTCTTCTAAGGATGAGTTCCACTTGAATGACTTTCCTAGTCCCTCCCCCAATCCTCCCCATCCTATAATATTGGCCAGTTCTCCTGTGACCCCACATGTGCTTTGATCTTTCCTGTCATAACATTACTATTTCCTACTTCATTTCATATTACATTAGTCTCCTCTACTACACTGTATCCCCAGAACTCAATACTATTGAAGATACAGCTCCAACCAATTATGTTGAACAAATGCATTGTGTCCGCCTCCAATTAGTAACACATGAAATGCTTCTATTACCTAAATAGAACATTGTTAGATTTTGTTTATCATTCTGATGTTATTTTACAAGGAACAATGGGACTTTTTTTTGACAACCCACTCCCAATGCATAAAATAATATTAAGTTATGTTAGCTCTTTCTATTAATAATTTAATATTTTTGACATACGTCCATACATTCTTTGATATTCTTCTCCTTAAGAGGTGAACCTTTAAATTCCCTCCTCTTGAATGTAGATAAAACTCTCTTCCATTGAATAGAATATGGAAGAAAAGATGTTATGTTCCTCCTAAGATTTGGTTATAAAAAACTGTGAATTTTATCTTGGGTTTGCTCTCTCTTCCTTGCATCTCACACTCCAGGAAAAGCCATTTCATCAGAACCACGTGCCAGGGAAATTAAATCTCCTGCCAACAGCCATGATGTGAGCTGGGAATTGGATCCTCCAGACCCAGTCAAGCTTAAAATGACGGCAAATTAGCTGACACCTTGATTGCAGCTATGGGAAAAACTCAGAGCCAGAACCATGCAAATAAGCTGCAGCTGTTCCCAGATTCCTGCGCCCCACCCCCCACCCCCACCCCAGAAGCCTAGAAATGATTTTTTAAGCTTCTATTTTTGAAGGAAAGTGTTATGTATGAATAGATAACTAACACCCAACAGATGACCTTGGGCACATTGCTCAACTTCTCTGAGCATGATTTTCCTTGCATCTAAAATTAAGATAATAAAAATTTTAAAGGTTATCATTGACATAAAGGGACCTATGTAACTCGAGCAGCAAAATGCCCAGTAATATGCAGACACATGATAAATAAATAATTCTTCCCCTGCCCCAAACGCCTTGTGACTTCTCTTTCTAAATGTGGTTATTATTAAATTAATGACCATATGACTGTAGTGCTATGCTGGGCATTATATAAAACAAGAAGGACAACTGTGACTCCTGTGTTGAAAGTACCACCCTCATTCCAAACTGCATTTTGTTTCTCATGTCACTGGACTATTGATCAATGATTCTTATGGTAAAGGTATAAATGAATGGTATACCCTGTCGGCTTTTTGATGCATTTCACAACCACATTACATTACAACCACATTCTTTCATGAGAAAGAAACAGGAGAACGTAAGTTGGACTCTGTTCAACTAATTGCTACCAAATTTCTTTTCTTTATTCAGGAACAGCTCATGACAAAGTCCAGCAGGCACTGGTTTGGGGCTCAAAACCCCTGGGTTTTAAGATTGGTACTGCCAATAATCTACTGTGTGCCCTCAGTCAATCTACTAACGCTGCCAATTCTCTGGATCTTTATTTATAAAACAGTCTAAGTTTCTCTTAAGCATTACAGAGGTTAAGTAGTCCTATTTTAGGTTTTCCCCTGATCTAAAAGTCTGTGACTACATAATGTACTGATGTGGCTTTTGTCTGTAAGATCTCTCCTCCCCTTATGTAGAGTGAAATATCTCAAAGGCAAGTGGCAGTAGGGATGAGAACATGAAATTGAGGGGTCTAGAAAAAGATAAATGTAGACGATTCTTCCTTATTATTGGCACCTATGAAAATCTGGCTGCTGGAAAAGAGGATTTGTTTGTGCACAGTTTCCCTCTGGTGCCCCAGGAAGATGGCTGAAGATGGACGTAATCCTGATTTGAGATTACAAAGCTGAAATACCAATTATTAACATCTGTAAGGTTTCAAAATATTTTCCCTGATGATCTTGTTTAACCTTAATAGAAAAAAGTGGGGGAGAAACATCCCTTTCATAGATGAGAATTACAAATCTCATCACATCCTAAGTGTTAAAGGGACCGCACATCTTGCCAAGCCCACCCCACCCATTCTGAGTGACTTAGAATTCCCAAACAAAATAGAATGCAAAAAGCTTGTGATGACTAAGAGCTCAGGTTTTACAATAGGCTTCTGGTATATGCATCCTGGTTCTGGGACCTATTGGCTTGGTCTCCTCAGGCAACTTTCTTAACCTCTCCCAATTTTCTCCTTCTTAAAGTTAAGGTAGTACCTACTTCCTAGGTTAACTGTGAAGACACAATACAGGAATAGTAAAATATGCCAGAATCTGGCATATATTAGATGCTTAGTCAATCTTAGCTTTTAATATTATTAAAAATGAATTTTAACTGCTATGCAAAAAAGTCATCTGATCATTTTTTTTTTTTTTTGCACCCAGCAGTAAGTAGGAGAAACATGTCCAAGAATCAGGGGGAGATAATCCGTATTAGGCTGTAAAAACGTAAAAATGAGATGGCAAGTGAACAGAAGGGAGCCTGCAGTTGATTCTGCAGAAAGGACAGGTATATTACAGTCTAGAATTAAAATACTTCGAAAGAAATATTTTGTTGTCTAGGTTAAGATAAAAAGAGATGACTGTACTGAACATAGGAAGGATTTGACCTTGGGTGAAGATCAACCCTGGAGATATAAGGAGAAAAAACTTTGCATTGGTGAGAGAAAGAGTTTAGAGCTAATGAGAAAGAATGGTTACTCAGTTTAGTGCTCCTGCTCCTTGAGCACAGCTGGTTTAATTACAACTTCACTCTCATCAGTGAGTAAAGTTACTGAAGCCTAAAGAAAAATCAATTCAGTGAATGCTAATATGCTTGTGTCTAAAATTTTGTTTGGAGTGGACATTAGAGGGTAGAATCAGAATGTGAATCAGGCCCACTGACATGAAAATCTACCCAGGCTTGTTCAACTGTGCTACTTTCCATGCAAAACTGACATTTTTTACAAGCAACTACATACCTTAGCAGGGGTACTGGCTATAAAACTGATGTCTGTAATAAAATAAAAAGTAAGGTCTCTTAAGAAAATCATTAAAAATGAATTGGTCAAAATATTCAGAGACAGAAGAGAAAATAAAGCACCATATTTCACTAATATATTTCTTCAAGTGACATATCCAGACTGCTTGGTTTAGAGCATGCGCGCACGCACACACACACAGGGAAAGCTATGACTCTTTTTCTAAACTTATTAAAGTTTAACTTACATTTTAGAAGGATGTACCCTCTCTCATTCATCTTTCTTTCCTTTTCTTCCTTATGTATGACCCATTGGTATCTTTTCTGTGAAACAAACAAAAAAAAGTAGTTAAACTGGAAATAAAAATTTATATCCTCTAATCCTATGAATTATTGTCAACAATTTTGGTGTCCTCCTCTAATTCGAGATAAAAACCAAGCCATGGCTCTGTGCTATTTGTTGCAGAGGGACACAAGGATGAAAAAGGTGCTGTATTTGTGCTCAGAGTGTGCACAGTCTAATCACTATTTAGATTATAGTAAAGCAGATTAAGTATGATAAAAAGTGACACAGCAGAGTTCAACTTGGACTGAAAGAAAGGAGATCACATTTACCTGAAATAGTAACAAAAAATTATAAAATGGGTAATTGTTAATGTTTTTTTTTTTTAATGATAGGTAGTAATTGGATTAGGGCCAGTATGGGAGGGCATTCCAAGTAAAGGGGGAAAAAAACCAAACACGAACAAAGATACAGAGATGGTGGAGTCAGTTATGGGATCCAGGAATAGGAAGTCAGCTAGTTCGGTTAGTTTATAGGGTAGGAGAAGGATAGTCATGAAAGATAATGCTACAAAAGTGGGCAGGAGTTTGAGCTATGGAATTTGTACTTATATAAGTAAGGCATGGGAAGCCTTTCAGAGGTTTTAAAGCAGAGATGTGATTTTATTTGGTCCCTTTCAGAAGGATGTAGCAGTGGTGTGTAAGCAGAATTAGAACAGAAAAAATAGGCTGAGCAAAACAGGCACTGTTAAAAAGACAAGTTAGCTGTTAATAAAGGGCTGAACTAATATGCCTACAGTGGCGATGTCAAAATCTACAGAAACTGGTCACTGATCTTACGTTTGGAGCAAATGTTAGAACCTATACACTTTGGAGAATTCTACACAAATAGAGTACCCAGGGGAAAGAGAAGAATTTGAGTGAGGATGAAGTTTTCAGTTTGGATAAAGAGAGTTTAAAACACTTGGGACTCCTACATAGAGATGTGCTGTTGGAGAGTAATAAAAATAATAATTAAAAAAACATATTAGCAAGGGTCAAAAGCATCCATTTATTCTAACTAAAATCTACTGAGTCACTGACATATTTCTTTCCATAGCCTCTAAAGTACAGTTGCTCCCAGGAAGCAAAGCCAACAAGAATTCATGAAGAATAAATAAAGACTAACACAGACTGACAGTCTCCCCAAGCATTCAGAGCAGAAATCACAGCTATAGTTAGAGAATAGAATTAAATCCCATTATCAGGTAAGGGAGCAATTTTAGAGTATTTTGCTGTTGTTGAATAGTGAGAAAACTGAATAAATAGTCCTAACTGTTCCCTATGTAACCATATTTATTTATTACATAACCATATTATAATAGCCTAAAGGAAACTGAAAAACTAAAACTCATCTATTTTTCTAGCAATAGCAGTTTTCATTTCTCTGTGCTGTCTCCCAGTTTTTTACACAGTCATGTACATTCATATTTTCACAGTCACAATTATATATCACCCATACTACTTTATATTTGGTTTTTAATGTTTCCAGGTTGCCATATAAGCTTCATATTTATACTTAGTGCCTGAATAATACTCCATTGAGTACACTTAAGAAAATTTATAAAATTATTTCTCTGTGATGGGAAATTTGGGCTGTTTTCAGTTTGGGTTTGTTTTAGCTAATGTTGTGATGAGTATCAGTCTTCTTGGCACCAGTGTCTACGATAACGAGTGTCACGGGTCATTGGTCTACATGACTCACTCTCTGGATAAGCTGGGAGGCCCTACAGTGAAGACGTTTTGCCTTTTTTTTGTTTGTTTTTACTATTGTATGTGCTGAATCTAGTGCATATTCTGAGCTTAATAATTTTTCGATAAATTGCTTTTCTTCTTCGATCATATTTTAAGATACACTATTAGGATAAAGAGGAGAATGGAAACTAGTTGCTTAGGAAAGTGGATTTTTAATGTTTACAATTATGTTATAAAAATGTGTCAATTTTACTTACTTGGGCACTAGGAGTCAGAAAATATTTATTAAGCTTCCAGTCTGTGACAGCATTATGTTAGGAACCTAGAAACAAAGACAAGAACAAACATGATTACTGAGCTCAAGGAACTCACGAAAACAATAAACAGACATCTCTTCTCATTGTTCCTTCTCCCTTCCAACCAGCAACTAATTTCCTTCTGGAGGGTATCCTCTTCCCCAGGATACATAAAGTGGAGCATCCCACACAGTTTGGTGCATCACATGCCAAGCCCTACTCAAAAGATGGACTCAAGATATGAGAGTCTCCCTCCCTAGAATTTGATCTTGAACTGAGGATTAAGTGATTTAAAATGGCTGGGTATATTCACTAAAGTAGGGTTCTCTGCTACAAAACTACTCTTACCCACAGGATCCCTGGCCTTGTGGGGTGGCTCTTTCTAGTCAATTCTCAC
The DNA here is from genome assembly GCF_964374135.1 of Grampus griseus. Taxonomy (NCBI): domain Eukaryota; kingdom Metazoa; phylum Chordata; class Mammalia; order Artiodactyla; family Delphinidae; genus Grampus; species Grampus griseus. Next base: position 78,966,038 of record NC_139002.1, read on the forward strand.
ACCTTTTTTCTCTCACTGTCTCTTTGGTACTGTGAACTCCCAAAGTTCTGGCAATATGCTACCTGTGTTTAAGTTGGCCAAGTCAGTGTTTGTTGTTTCTAACCATAGAGTCTACCTGAAACCTGAGAAATTAATACAAATGGTGGAATAAAGAGTTATCCCACCTAGTGGGGAGAGAGAATAGGGGGAGGGACAAGACAGGGGTAGAAGATTAAGAGATACAAACTTCTATGTATAAAACAGGTAAGCTACAAAGATACATTGTAGATATATTTATTGTACAGCACAGAATATATAGCCAATATTTTCTAATAACTATAAATGGAATATAATTATAAAAATTTTGAATCATTATGTTGTACACCTGAAATTAATACAATACTGTAAATCAACTATATCTCAATAAAAAGTTAATTAATTTATAAAAGAATTATACAGGAAACCAACAAGAAGGATAACTCACCCATGTGAGAAACTCACCAAGATGACCTATATAAAAATATTTGCTAATCATATATATACCATACACACACACACACACACACACACACACACACACACACATACACACTCACATCTACATATACACACACACACATATATTTAAAACTATGTGTATGTTTTAGGTATATGCATGTATGTACATAGACACATGTATATTTAAAAATACACATGTGGGGCTTCCCTGGTGGCGCAGTGGTTGAGAGTCCGCCTGCCGTTGCAGGGGACACGGATTCGTGCCCCGGTCTGGGAAGATCACACATGCCGCGGAGCGGCTGGGCCCGTGAGGCATGGCCGCTGAGCCTGCACGTGTGGAACCTGTGCTCCACAATAGGAGAGGCCACAACAGTGAGAGGCCCGCAACCCGCAAAAAAAAAAAAAAAAAAAAAAAAATTCTCTAGAAGGAATCAATAGCAGAATGACTAAGGCAGAAGAATGGATAAGTGACCTGGAAGATAAAATAGTGGAAATAACTACTGCAGAGTAGAATAAAGAAAAAAGAATGAAAAGAATTGAGGACAGTCTCAGAGACCTCTGGGACAAAATTAAATGGACCAACATTCAAATTATAGGGGTCCCAGAAGAAGAAGAGAAAAAGGAAGGGACTGAGAAAATATGTGAAGACATTATAGTTGAAAACTTCCCTCATATGGGAAAGGAAATAGTCAATCTAGCCCAGGAAGCACAGAGTCCCATATAGGATAAATCCAAGGAGAAACATGCCAAGACACATATAATTCAGACTATCAAAAATTAAATACCAAGAAAAAATACTAAAATGAGCAAGGGAAAAACAACAAATAACATACAAGGGAATCCCCATAAGGTTAACAGCTGATCTTTCAGCAGAAACTCTGCAAGCCAGAAGGGAGTGCCAGGATAATTTAAAGTGATGGAAGGGAAAAACCTACAACCAAGATTACTCTACCCAGCAAGGATATCATTCAGATTCGATGGAGAAATTAAAACCTTTACAGACAAGCAAAAGCTGAGAGAGTTTATCACCACCAAACCAGCTTTACAACAAATGTTAAAGGAACTTCTGTAGGCAGGAAACACAAGAGAAGGAAAAGATCTACAATAACAAACCCAAAATAATTAAGAAAATGGTAACAGGAACATACATATCGATAATTACCTTAAATGTAAATGGGTTACATTCTCCAATCAAAAGACATAGATGGGCTGATTGGATACAAAAACAAGACCCATATATACGCTGTCTACAAAAGTCCCATTTCAGACCTAGGGACACATACAAACTGAAAGTTAGGGGATGGAAAAAGTTATTCCATGCAAATAGAAATCAAAAGAAAGCTGGAGTAGCAATTCTCATATCAGACAAAATAGACTTTAAAACAAAGACTATTATAAGAGACAAAGAAGGACACTACATAATGATGAAGGGATCAATCCAAGAAGAACATATAACAATTGTAAATATTTATGCACCTAACATAGGAGCATGCCAATACATAAGGCAAATGCTAACAACCATAAAAGGGGAAATCGATAGTAACACAATCATAGTAGGGGAGTTTTAACACTGCACTTTCACCAATGGACAGATCTTCCAAAATGAAAATAAATAAGGAAACACAAGCTTTAAATGACACATTAAACAAGATGGACTTAATTGATATTTATAGGACATTCCACCCAAAACAACAGAATACACTTTCTTCTCAAGTGTTCAAGTAATATTCTCCAGGATAGATCATATCTTGGGTCACAAATCAAGCCTTGGTAAATTTAAGAAAATTGAAATCATATCAAGTATCTTTTCCAACCACAATTCTATGAGACTAGATATCAATTACAGGAAAAAAAATCTGTAAAAAATACAAACACATGGAGGCTAAACAATACGTTACTAAATAACCAAGAGATCACTGAAGAAATCAAAGAGGCAATCAAAAAATACCTAGAAACAAATGACAATTAAAACACAACAACCCACAATCTACGGGATGCATCAAAAGCAGTTCTAAGAGGGAAGTTTATAGCAATACAATCTTACCTCAAGAAACAAGAAACATCTCAAACAACCTAACCTTACACCTAAAGCAATTAGAGAAAGAAGAACAAAAAAACCCCAAAGTTACCAGAAGGAAAGAAATCATAAAAAATGAAAAAGAAATGAAGGAAACAATAGCTAAGATCAATAAAACTAAAAGGTGGTTCTTTGGGAAGATAAACAAAATTGATAAACCTTTAGCCAGACTCATCAAGAAAAAAAGGGAGAAGACTCAAATCAACAAATTAGAAATGAAAAAGGAGAAATAACAATTGACACTGCAGAAATACAAAGGATCTTGAGAGATTACTACAAGGAACTATATGCCAATAAAATGGAGAACTTGAAAGGACAAATTCTTAGAAAAGAACAACCTTCCAAGACTGAACCAGGAAGAAATAGAAAATGTAAACAGACCAATCACAAGCACTGAAATTGAGACTATGATGAAAAATATTCCAACAAACAAAAGCCCAGGACCATATGCCTTCACAGGTGAATTCTATCAAACACTTAGAGAAGAGCCAACACCTATCCTTCTGAAACTCTTCCAAAATATAGCAGAGAGAGGAACACTCCCAAACTCATTCTACAAGGCCACCATCACCCTGATACCAGAACCAGACAAAGATGTCACAAAGAAAGAATATCTCTGGTGAACACAGATGCAAAAATCCTCAACAAAATACTAGAGAACAGAATCCAACAGCACATTAAGAGGGTCATACACCATGATTAAGTGGGGTTTATCCCAGGAATGCAAGGATTCTTCAATGTATGCAAATCAATCAATGTGATAAACCATATTAACAAATTGAAGGATAAAAACCATATGATCATCTCAACAGATGCAGAAAAAGCTTTTGACAAAATTCAACACCCATTTATGATAAAAACCCTCCAGAATGTAGGCATAGAGGGAACTTACCTCAACATCATAAAGGCCATATATGACACCCACAGCCAATATCATTCTCAAGGGTGAAAAACTGAAACCATTTTCTCTAAGATCAGGAAGAAGACAAGGTTTTCCTCTCTCACCACTATTATTCAACATAGTTTTGGAAGTTTTAGGCACAGCAATTAGAGAAGAAAAAGAAATAAAAGGAAACCAAATTGGAAAAGAAGTAAAGCCATCACCGTTTGCAGATGACATGATACTATACATAGAGAATCCTAAAGGTGCTACCAGAAAACTACTAGAGCTAATCAATTAATTTGGTAAGGTAGCAGGATACAAAATTAATGCACAAAACCTCTTGCATTCCTATAAACTAATAATGAAACATCTGAAAGAGAAGTTAAGGAAATGCTCCCATTTACCATTGCAACAAAAAGAAAAAAAAATACCTAGGAATAAACCTACCTAAGAAGACAAAAGACCTTTATGCAGAAAACTGTAAGAGACTGATGAAAGAAATTAAAGATGATGCAAGCAGATGGAAAGATATACCATGTTCTTAGATTGGAGGAATCAACATTGTGGAAATGAGTATACTACCCAAAGCAATGTACAGATTCAGTGCAATTCTTATCAAATTACCAAGGGCATTTTTCACAGAACTAGAAGAAAAAAATTTCACAATTTGTATGGAAACACCAAAGACCCCGAATAGCCAAAGCAATCTTGAGAAAGAAAAACAGAGCTGGAGGAATCAGGCTCCCGGATTTCAGTCTATGCTACAAAGCTACAGTAATCAAGACAATATGGTACTGGTACATAAACAGAAATATAGATCAATGGAACAAGGTAGAAAGCCCAGAGATAAACCCACACAAATATGGTCACCTTATATTTGATAAAGAAGGCAAGAATATACAATGGAGAAAGATAGCCTCTTCAATAAGTGGTGCTGGAAAAACTGGACAGCTGCACATAAAAGAATGAAATTAGAACACTCCCTAACACCATACACAAAAATAAACTCAAAATGGATTAAAGACCTAAATGTAAGGCCAGACACTATAAAACTCTTAGAGGAAAACATGGGCAGAACACTGTATGACATAAATCACAGAAAGATTCTTTTTGACCCAGCTCCTAGAGAAACGGAAATAAAACCAAAAATAAACAAATGGGACCTAATGAAGCTTCAAAGCTTTTGCACAGCAAAGGAAACCATAAAGAATATGGTTTAGTTTATAGAATGTGGTTGTGGCATGAGGGCTCAGTAGTTGTGGTGCACAGGTTTAGTTGCTCCACGGCAGGTGGGATCTTCCCAGACCAGGGCTCGAACTTGTGTCCCCTGCATTGGCAGGCAGACTGTTAACCACTGCACCATCAGGGAAGTCCCAGAAGATAGCTTTTTGAAGCAAGCTTATGAATCAGCCACTTACACAGCAATTACAAGGGATCTATTTACATTTTTTTTAAAAAAAGATAAATACATAGCAAATAACTAAACATGCAGACTAACAATATAAAAATGCTTATGTAAAAGGCATTAAATGTCAAGTCTATAAGTGTTGGTTGCAAACATTAAAAAATAAATACAGACTATATAATCTAAAATTTAAGGACACTCTTCCTCAACCAAGATGGGAGAGTAACTCTTCTTAAACAACTCAACTTGGTGATTAAGAAAAACATTTTCTACCTAAACAGAATTTTAACTAGCTGCTTCAGAAACGATTTCTTCTGGAAAAATAATTCACTGTTTATTGGACATTTGAAACAGAGAACAAAATGAATTTAGAACATTAGGCCTGTAAGTCATAAATTAAGAGAGGTATGAATGGGGTACAAAGTATATGGACTGAACATAAGATATTAAAGTTTATTTTAGGAGGGTTGGTTGGGACCAAATTATAAAGGACTTGGTACTACAGTTACTGAGGAGTTAGCCATAGTTTCCAAGTTGAGAGATTACAGTGTAGTTAGTACATAAATTATATTAGAGGTCAGTAAACTAATGACCTGTGGATAAATCTGGTCTGCTCTTACTTTTATAAATAAAGTTTTATTGGAACATAGTCATGTCTATTTGTTTAAGATACCGTATATGGCTGCTTTCAACAGCAGAGTGGAATAGTTGTATGAGAGATATTATCACCTGCAAAGCCTAAACTATTTACTATTTGGCTCTTTACAAGAAGTTTGCTGATAGCTGAATGATATGGTGTGATGTTAATTATATATGTCAACTTGACTGGGCCACGGAGTGTCCAGATATTTGACCTAACATTATTCTGGGTGTTGCTGCAAGGGTGTTTTGGGATGAGCTTAACATTTAAATCAGTAGGCTGAGAGAAGTACATTGCTTGCTATAAAATGGGTGGGCCTCATTCAGTCAGTTAAAAGCCACAACAGAACAAAAGAATCCTCTCCTGAGTAAGAGAAAATTCTCCTGCCTAATGGCCTTTGAAACACCACATCAGTTCTTCCTGGTTCTACAGCAGCCTGCTGGCCTTTGGACCATCAGCTCTGCAGATTTTGAACTTGCCATAATTGTGTGGGTCAATTCCTTATAATAAATCTCTTTATATGAAACTGTATTTTTATTTTATATATTGCGTATGTAATATATATGATATATAATCATATATAGAGAGAGAGATTATAAGGAATTTTTATAAGAAAATAAATGTGCTTATTTTCTACATTATATATGCAATATATAATCATACATATATCCTATCTATTCTATTTCTCTGGAGAACCCTGAGTAATACACATGGTTACTTTTAAAAGGACACAAAGAGTATGGCAGTGAGATGGAAGTAAGACAAGCAATCAGAAGCAAAGGGGACAGGTGGGAGTCAGAGCAATAAACCATGTGATTGATGATCTGAACCAGAACAGAGCTGAGGTGATTACAATGGAAGGCAAGAATAAACACAAAAAACCTTGCATCATGTCCTTGGATTATTATAAAGGCATTTTTATTTTAATATAAGAAGAAAGCTTCTTAAATCTGTTCATGACAATGGGAAATTGACAATGTTCTCATTCCTGGATTATGGGTGCTCGTTATTTTTAATCTCAGGGGAGTTTTAATCTTTCAGGAAATTATGAATTCAGTAGGAAAAAAAGTGAAATTCTTAGAATTCTTTAATAATGAATTCTAGAGCTTCAAAATGAGAGTGCTTAGGAAGTTGCTTTTAATCAAAGCTGAGAAGGCATTTTTCTAAAGTATGGCTGGACGGACACTGTTGAATTTAAATATGTTTATTGTTTATTTCTCCCTCTCTCCCTATTCTAAAAACTGTCCTGGTAGCTGAGGCTGATAGAGAAATCCCCTTCCATGGGCTTAAGTATCGTGGAAGAGACCGCGCTTTGGAATGGAAAACTCAGCTGACGAGCTGGTGACTTTGGGTTTGAGGATCGTTTTCCCCAGGAAAACAGAAAAAAAAAAAAAATTATTTTTGGAGATACTGGCTCTTTAACCCAGAGCTTCCTTCTTTATCGTGTGAATAAATAATGATAAATAACTAGCATGAGTCGGTTTCTCATCACACTTTGCACAATTTGTCACCTAGGAGGAATTTGACACTGCATTTCTAAAAGTTTACAGAGATGTTGCTTCCGGTTTTTGAACAGGAAAGACCAGCTCTTCTTTTGCCTGCTTTCGCTGCACTGCCTACATCTACCTGTGTCTTCCTGTGTCTACAGTGGAGCTAGTGGGCAACACACCACTGCCTTCTCAAAAGCCTAATTGAAGGTCTATAGATAAAGGAGGGAGAGATGGGCAAAAAGAATTGTAAGGAAAGAGGCATTCTCCATTTTCCCAATACTCTTGAGTATTATTAATTGTACCAAAGAAGGTACATCCAAATTTTTTTTTAAACATCTTTTGGGAAATAAATTGTATTTTCCAAATCAGGCTAGGAATGGTAAAAAGATATTGTCTAGAAATAACCTGGGGAATACAATGGCAGTAACTAAAAGCATAATGAAATCTCATTTTCCTTAGAAGAAGAATGAATATTAAAAATGTTACAGCTGGATATTTTTATATTGAATCTTTTCCAGAATGGTGGATATAAAGAACTGAAATAAAAAGATAAAAAGATGTTAAAGAAACATTATTCACACCTCTCTACTTCTATTGAGGACTGCATGGCAACTATTTAAGCCAAATGCTGATATACACACTTCTAAAACTGGGAGGCAGAAAAGGAAAAAATGAAGACTAAGAATTATAGCCCACAAGACTCATTGATGACTTATAATAGGCTGAGAAGATTTGGTTTGTGATGCATCTAAGCCTGTTTAGGAAGAGCAACCCTGTAGGACACAGGAGGATTAGTGGGCAATGACAAAGAGAATCCTAAAAGGATTTAAACAGAGATACCTCTCTAGTCAGACTTTTCCTTAGCCCCTCCCTCTAGAGAGTCATCACTTCTTCACATGGATACAAATACTCTATCTGCAAATGTTTCTTTTTTTGTTTTAAATCACACTATATATAAAACATTTTCTGCTGGATTTGACTGTAATTAGGCAAGGAATCACACCTGTATATTTCACAAGAACTGACGTCTAGCAGGTACAAAATAAAGTTTGTTGGAGATAAGTTACGATATGGGTTTTATCTATTCAGAATGAGGAAGTATTGGGCACAAAGGAAAGATGACATATTATTTGTTGTTAAATTCTTTCCTAAGGATGCTTATGTAATGGGGCTCTATGATATCTTGAGGAAATAAGATTATACACTCTCTTCAATATTATATTTCCTTATTTATTTACCTTTCTCATCAAAATACTTGACTCTCTGTTTAAACTAGATCACTATTTCTGCAACTTAAGCCCATTTCCTTCTATTTTATTCTTCTGGAACATAAATGATTTAATACCAAGCATGAATAGAAGGAGGAGGAGGCAGAGGAGAAGTGGGGGTGGGGAGAATAAAAAGAAGGAGGAGGAAGACACTGGGGTATGGAGAAAAGAACTTGCATTTTGTAGACATAGACAACCAAGTTCAAATCTCAATTGTGCCATTTACTATTTGTATAATTTCTGTCAAGAAAGGTAATATCGGGCTTCCCTGGTGGCACAGTGGTTGAGAGTCCGCCTGCCGATGCAGGTGACACGGGTTCATGCCCCGGTCCAGGAAGATCCCAACCATGGCCGCTGAGCCTGCGCGTCCGGAGCCCGTGCTCTGCAACGGGAGAGGCCACAACAGTGAGAGGCCCGCGTACCGCAAAAAAAAAAAAAAAAAAAAAGAAAGGTAATATCTCAGACTCTTTATTGATACAAAGTAAAATTTTTTAGCCCCTAAGATTGTTTGAGAATTAAATATTTATGCTTGAAACCTAGTTGGCACTCATAAATATTAAGATAAATTTCAAATGTGAGTTATAAAAAGATGTCCAACGAAAGGGAAGATTAGCCTAAATAGGCATAATTATGCAAAAAATTTACTGAAAGTATAATTTATAAAAACATATTTTTGCTTTAGGAAAAAGAAATTGACACAAAATGTAGAAATTTCAAGAGTAGTCTTCAGATAAATTGATCTGGTTAGACACCTCAATGCTAGAAGCAATGACATAGCTTAAATCAAATATAGTGAATGTGTATCCAGAAAAAGAAATGCACAGTAACAGAAAAAGTTTCAGGTACTATAAATGACAAGATACAGAGGCATTCGTCAGATTCCCTTATAATTTATCCCTTCAACTAATATTTATTAAGTGCCTTCTGTGTGTCCAACAGATCTTGTTCTGGATGTTTGGGAATCATCAATGAACGAAGGAGATAAAGATCCTGACCTTGTGGAATTTCAGTTTGGTTATAAGTAAATTAATACAGTTCATCACAATATGATTTCTGACATCATGTTTAAACTTCAAGAAAACATGTTGAGATAGTCAATCATGACTTTTAAAAACATACTAAGGTAAATATTTCAGAATTAATAAACAAAAAAATATTTCTTTCTGGGCACTGGGCAGGATCAATACCTTTAGCAGTAAGCTTAAGTAAGTCAAGTCTATCCGTGAATTAGCTATATGCTAGCTATAATTTGGAGTACGTGAAACAAAGGCAAACACTCCAAGACTGCTGCCCTTGATATGCTCCCAGTTCAATCAAAAAGGTCATACACGTAAGGAACAATTACAGTGTGCACTATAGGTAGTCCCAGAATGAACTTGTTCATTAGGGGCAGAATAAATTCTTAATTGTATTAGAGACTCAAAAATGTAGCCAAAGAAAAGGTGAAATATGTAATGAATCCATAAAGCTTGACTAGAAATTCATTAATTATATGGAAACAGAAGTCAAAATATTGTAGTTACCTGGAAAAGTCTAGAATCATGAAAGGATTAGAGGGACTCTTGCTGGCCCTCATTTAGCTTCTTTTCCCTTATTATTTGCCTTCTTAAACTTGAGCTCTAAAGTTGTCTAGTAAATCACTAAGCCTCTCAATTCTACCTACTAAATACAATAGGGATCTATCCCTTGCTCTCCATTCCCACAGCTGTCATTCTCTTTCAAGCTCTAATATCTCTCCTCTGCATCATTCCATCACGTTCCCAAGTGGTCCCTACGTCTGGTCTTACCCTCACCTTCCAATTCAACATTGACAAGCCTGCCAGTTTGATCTCTCTCTACAACACACTTCTTACATATTTTATATGCCACAATAAGTCTCCACAGTAAACCTAAAGCAATAATTCTTAACTCACTGAGGATGTAGTTTTTCCACAGTTTTAAGCGATCCCTTCATTATATTTCTATTCTACTGTAACAAATTTCTACAAAGTTAGTGGCTTAAAATAATACAAATTTATTATTTTCAAGTTCGGGAGATTAGAAGTCCAAAACTAGTCACGTTGAGCTAAAGTACTGACAAGGCTGACTCCTTGTGGAGAATCCATTCCAGTGCCTTTTCCAGTTTCTTGGAGTCACCTGCATTCTTTGGCTCACGGTCCTTTCCTCACATCACTCCAACTTCACACTCGTATTGTTAAATCTCCTAATAGTGACTGATCCTCCTGCCTCCCTCTTACAAGGACCCCTGTGATTTCACTGGACAAACCCAGATAATCTAAAATAATATTCCAATTTTAAGACCCTTAACTTAATTAAATTTGCAAAGTCCCTTTTGCCATGTAAGATAACATAGTCACAAGTTCTGTGTTTAGTACTTGAACGTTTTGGGAAGGCCATTATTCAGCTTAACACAGCTATTGTGAAATAAAATTAATACAAAATAAAATTTATTTTTGCTCATAATTTTTAAATATATAAAATTTCCTAACTGCAGTATATGAGAGATAAAAGGAACATGATTTATGATAAAATAACATGCATTTGAGTACACAGATGTTTGGGCACAATTGCACGAAAAACGTAATGATGCAGTCAGGTATCTACTGAAATGTATACGTACCATGAATGTCACAGAAATAATGCTGTAACATAGTAATGTGTTGATATTGTCACATTGATATTGACATATTGTACTAGCAGTTCAAAACAAGATTTTCTAAAATGATGGACAACTCTTAGTAAAGTTACAAACAAATATAATAACTTCTGCTGACTTACATGACAGTCTCATTCCTAAAAAATTTAGTGTATATTAAAATGTGCAAAGTGTTTTGTGTTCATATGTAAAGGAGTCTTGGCTCAGATAATTAAACATTGTTTTTTCACCTACCTGTATATCCAGTAGAGCACGAGAAATACTAAAACTTGCTGCCAGTAATATTAAATGTGCAACCACTTTGGAAAATATCTTGGCAATTTCTTAAGAAAATTAAATGTATACCTAGCAAATGACTCGCCATTCCACACCTAAATATTTACTCAAAATAAATGAAAGCAATGTTTACATAAATACTTGTACATGAATATCTATAGCTTAACTTGCAACATCAACAGTTGAACAGATACACAAATTTGTGGTATATCCATATAATGGAACACTATTCAGCAATACAAATAAGTGAACTATTGATACCAGTATGAACATGAGTATAATACTGTGTAAGAAAAGAGAGACCAAAAAAAAGAGAGACAGAGAGAGAGAGAGAGGGAGAATGCATTGCTCTATCATTCCATTTATACACAATTCTAGCAAATTATAAACTAATCCTTAGTGATAAAAAGAGATCAGCTCTGTGGGAAGCAAGAGGGTTGGAGGGAACATGGAGAAAATTATGGAGATGGTAAATATCTCCATAATTACCTTCTTACATGAAAATTTCATGTATATACATGTTAAAAGTCTAAAATTATACTATATGTGTATTATATGCAGTTTATGCTGAAGGTGAAAAATAAACTTGAAGCTGTTTTTGCCTGGAATAGTTGTAATATTCTATACAAACATTTGATCAGAAAAAAAAAATCTGTGTATGTTTCCTTATTCCATCTTGAAGCTTCCCTCTAGAATTGAAAAGAGGATCTGTATCTCTGATCAAGCCATACCCCTCTCCACTTTAAATTAATAATACATTCAAGGGAATGACAAGTCAGCCCTTTCACTCCTAAAATATTCAGCTCATCTTCTACATAGATTCTTTGATCCTATATGTATGTTTGGGCAGGAACTCCCAAAATCCCTCTTTGAAAAAGTCTCTTGAGTAGGTAAATTGGGGCATCCCAATTATTACCCAGATTCCATGTCTTAAGAAGGTCATATTTGCAACATGAGTCAAGTTTACTACAGACTTACTTTTTAGGGGCCCATAGGAAATGGGTTTTCAAGTAAAATATAGGGTGCCTAGTTAAATCTGAATATCAAATAAAGAATAATATTTTAGTTTAAGTATGACCCCAAATTATTTATTGTTTATCTGAAATTCAAACTTAACTGGGTTTTTTGTACTTTTATTTGCTAAATCAGGCAACTCTCCCTGAGGTTACTACAATTGATTTTCATAGAAAAAAACAGAAACACTAGACATATGAATAAGCTGTGGGTGGTTAGCATGTCAGAGAGCCCTTAAAATTTACATATATTACCAGAGATTCTTGATGAATCAAGATATAGAAATATAACTAAATTTATATATTAGATTTGTTTCCAGTACAATTATACACGATGTAGAAGTTTTAGGGCATATTAGCCCTAAATGTTTAATATTTGCAAGACTGAAGTTTTACGAGAGAAAGAATGTTTGGCTACAAGATTTTGACTAACTGGTTCATCTTTTATTTCCCTTAGTTTGAATAAGTATAAATTGAAACTAGTTAAGGATGTCTAAGAAAGTGAATGAGGACATAAAGTGATGATATGAACAAAGTTGAAAATGTAAGATCATGTAAGGCAAGCGACTCATTTTCTCAATATAAAAGATCTCACTTTCTCAATGTATGGTATGGTAAGCCGAACCATTCATTTGTGTTTTCATCTTAACTTGAGTGTGTAAGGGGATAGGAGGTGGCTGTAATTTTAGAATGTGTTTATAATTTGGATTTTGAATCTTGGAAGAGATCTTATTCCTCCTGATGCAGAGAAAAACCAACCTTCCAAGTGAGAAATGAACTAGAAGTGAATAAATTTATTCTCAACCTCAGCCACAAAGTGACAGTGTAACCATGGGCAATTGCATTGACCCACAGACACCTTATAGGTCAAGTGAAGGTATAGGACTAGATAATTCATAAAATGTTCCTTTAGCCTTATGGTTTTGGAAGGACTCTAGCAGAGCTCCATATAATCTATTAAATATGTGAGGGAGGGAGGGAGGGAGGGAAGAAAGGAAGGAAGGAAGGAAGGAAGGAAGGATGGATGTAAGGGAGGGAGGGAGGGAAGCAAGCAGGAAGGAATTATCCTCAAAATTCTAAACACTATGACAACCATTTAGAAATTAACCACTGAAATGTTATTTACTGCATTTTAAATGTCACCATTTCTGTCATGCAAACGCATGTCTTTTCTAACCTGGATGATCAACTATGAGAAAAAAAAAAATTGTTGGCTGAAGGTGGAGGAGTAACAGAGTCTCTGCACACTAGATTTTCCAGTTGATCTTGTGATGGGGTTTGGTTCCTTGAGACTTCACCTGTTCTATTTCTGCATTTACTTTTATTATTTTTATTTAATGTTCATAACAACACCATGAAAACATGACTAAGAAAACTGAAGAACAGAGAGATTAAGGATGTGACTTTGTCACAGACCTCAATTAAGCACACTATATCACTGTTATAATTATCCAACTCTGAGGACTTCCCAGCTAAACTTCTTATTTAAAGCAGTTACCTTTTTGTGTGTAAAGAAAAATTAATCTGTCTGGTGGCTCTATACTCATTCATTTATACTATTCAGGTTATTTCTAATATTATGTGTGAGATTACTGCATAGAGATTAAGGCCAAAACTTATAAATATTTTTGCTAGTATTGAAAGAGTTAAAAATAAGCACACAACATAAATCCAAGCAAGCTTCTGATGCAAATATATAAAGAGAATTTTCTAGAACATATTAACATTGATTGGACTTTTATCTGAAACAATTGTATTTTTCTGATATCATTTTTGATAAATGAGTAATGCCATAAGCAAACCCATCTGAACACTTGCTACATTTTTCTGTGATATGCCAAGTGAAATAATAAACACTAATGTTCATTTCAATAAATCGTATACTCATAGTAAATCACTCAAGCCTAGAAATCAGAAAATTCCCACACATTCAGGTTCATTAAAATTATATATATAGGGAAGATGGCAGAAGAATAAGACGCAGAGATCACCATCCTCCCCACAGATACACCAGAAATACGTCTACACGTGGAACAACTCCTACAGAACACCTACTGAACGCTGGCAGAAGACCTCAGACCTCCCAAAAGGCAAGAAACCCCCCACGTACCTGGTTAGGGCAAAAGAAAAAAATAAACAGAGACAAAAGTATAGGGACGGGTCCTGCAACAGCGGGAGGGAGCTGTGAAGGAGGAAAAGTGTCCACACACTAGGAAGCCCCTTCACGGGCGGACACCGCGTGTGGCGGAGTGGGGGAGCTTCGCAGCCGCGGAGGAGAGCACAGCAACAGGGGTGCAGAGGACAAAGCGGAGAGATTCCAGCGCAGAGGATCAGGGCCGACCGGCACTCACCAGCCGAGAGGCTTGTCTGCTCACCCGCCGGGACGGGCGGGGCTGGGAGCTGAGGCTCCGGCTTCAGTCGGAGTGCTGGGAGGGGACTGGGGTTGGCGGCGTGAACACAGCCTGTAGGGCGTTAGTGCACCGCGGCTAGCCGGGAGGGAGTCCGGGGAAAAGGCTGGACCTTTCGAAGAGGCAAGAGACTTTTTCTTCCCTCTTTATTTCCTGGTGCGCGAGGAGAGGGGATTAAGAGCGCTTCTTAAAGGAACTCCAGAGACGGGCGGGAGCCGCGGCTAAAAGTGCGGACCCCAGAGACAGACATGAGACGCTGCGGCTGCTGCTGCCGCCACCAAGAAGCCTGTGTGCAAACACAGGTCACTATCCACACCCCCCTTCTGGGGAGCCTGTGCAGCCCGCCACTGCCAGGGTCCCGGGATCCAGGGACAACTCCCCCAGGAGAACGCACGGCGCGCCTCAGGCTGGCAACGTCACGCCGGCCTCTGACGCCGCAGGCCCGCCCCGCACTCCGTGACCCTCCCACCCCGGGCTTGAGTGAGCCAGAGCCTCCAAATCGGCGGCTCCTTTAACCCCGTCCTGTCTGAGCAAAGAACAGATGCCCTCTGGCGATCTACACGCACAGGCGGGGCCAAATCCAAAGCTGAGCCCCTGGGAGCTGTGAGAACAAAGAGAAAGGGAAATCTCTCCCAGCAGCCTCAGAAGCAGTGATTAAAGCTCCACAATCAACTTGATGTACCCTGCATCTGTGGAATACATGAATAGACAACGAATCATCCCAAATTAAGGAGCCCTGTGGATGAAAGACTCTTGGTGCTGCAGCCAGGAGTTAGTGCTGTGCCTCTGAGGTGGGAGAGCCAACTTCAGGACACTGGTCCACAAGAGGCCTCCCAGCTGCACATAATATCAAACGGCGAAAATCTCCCAAAGATCTCCATCTCAATGCCAGCACCCAGCTTCACTCAACGACCAGCAAGCTACAGTGCTGGACATCCTATGCCAAACAACTAGCAAGACAGGAACACAACCCCACCCATTAGCAGAGAGGCTGCCCCAAATCATAATAAGTCTACAGACACCCCAAAACACACCACCAGACGTGGACCTGCCCACCAGAAAGACAAGATCCAGCCTCATTCACCAGAACACAGGCACTAGTACCCTCCACCAGGAAGCCTACACAACCCACTGAACCAACCTTAGCCACTGGGGACAGACACTAAAAACAACAGGAACTACGAACCTTCAGCCTGCAAAAAGGAGACCCCAAACACAGTAAAATAAGCAAAATGAAAAGACAGAAAAACACACAGCAGATGAAGGAGCAAGATAAAAACCCACCAGACCTAACAAATGAAGAGGAAATAGGTAGTCTACCTGAAAAAGAATTCAGAATAATGATAGTAAAGATGATCCAAAATCTTGGAAATAGAATAGACAAAATGCAAGAAACAGTTAACAAGGACTTAGAAGAACTAAAGATGAAACAAACAATGATGAACAACACAATAAATGAAATGAAAAATACTCTAGATGGGATCAATAGCAGAATAACTGAGGCAGAAGAACGGATAAGTGACCTGGAAGATAAAATAGAGCAGAATAAAGAAAAAAGAATGAAAAGAACTGAGGACAGTCTCAGAGACCTCTGGGACAACATTAAACGCACCAACATTCGAATTATAGGGGTTCCAGAAGAAGAAGAGAAAAAGAAAGGGACTGAGAAAATATTTGAAGAGATTATAGTTGAAAACTTCCCTAATATGGAAAAGGAAATAGTTAATCAAGTCCAGGAAGCACAGAGAGACCCATACAGGATAAATCCAAGGAGAAATACGCCAAGACACATATTAATCAAACTGTCAAAAATTAAATACAAAGAAAGCATATTAAAAGCAGCAAGGGAAAAATAACACATAAGGGAATCCCCATAAGGTTAACAGCTGATCTTTCAGCAGAAACTCTGCAAGCCAGAAGGGAGTGGCAGGACATACTGAAAGTGTTGAAGGAGAAAAACCTGCAACCAAGATTACTCTACCCAGCAAGGATCTCATTCAGATTTGATGGAGAAATTAAAACCTTTACAGACAAGCAAAAGCTGAGAGAGTTCAGCACCACCAAACCAGCTCTACAACAACTGCTAAAGGAACTTCTCTAGGCAAGAAACACAAAAGAGGGAGAAGACCTACAATTACGAACCCAAAACAATTAAGAAAATGGGAATGGGAACATACATATCGATAATTACCTTAAATGTAAATGGACTAAATGCTCCCACCAAAAGACACAGATTGGCTGAATGGATACAAAAACAAGATGCATATATTTGCTGTCTACAAGAGACCCACTTCAGACCTAGAGACACATACAGACTGAAAGTAAGGGGATGGAAAAAGGTATTTCATGCAAATGGAAACCAAAAGAAAGCTGGAGTAGCAATTCTCATATCAGACAAAATAGACGTTAAAATAAAGAATATTAGAAGAGACAAAGAAGGACACTACATAATGATCAAGGGATCGATCCAAGAAGAAGATATAACAATTGTAAATATTTATGCACCCAACATAGGAGCACCTCAATACATAAGGCAAATACTAACAGCCATAAAAGGGGAAATCGACAGTAACACATTCATAGTAGGGGACTTTAACACCCCACTTTCACCAATGGACAGATCATCCAAAATGAAATTAAATAAGGAAACACAAGCTTTAAATGATACATTAAACAAGATGGACTTAATTGATATTTATAGGACATTCCATCCAAAAACAACAGAATACACATTTTTCTCAAGTGCTCATGCAACATTCTCCAGGATAGATCATATCTTGGGTCACAAATCAAGCGTTGGTAAATTTAAGAAAATTGAAATTGTATCAAGTATCTTTTCCGACCACAACCCCATGAGACTAGATATCAATTACAGGAAAAGATCTGTAAAAAATACAAACACATGGAGGCTAAACAATACACTACTTAATAACAAAGTGATCACTGAAGAAATCAAAGAGGAAATTAAAAAATACCTAGAAACAAATGACAATGGAGACAGGACGACTCAAAATCTATGGGATGCAGCAAAAGCAGTTCTAAGAGGGAAGTTTAAAGCAATACAATCCTACGTTAAGAAACAGGAAACATCTCGAATAAACAACCTAAACTTGCACCTAAAGCAATTAGAGAAAGAAGAACAAAAAAACCCCAAGGTTAGCAGAAGGAAATAAATCATAAAAATCAGATCAGAAATAAATGAAAAAGAAATGAAGGAGACGATAGAAAAGACCAATAAAACTAAAAGCTGGTTCTTTGAAAGGATAAACAAAATTGATAAACCATTAGCCAGACTCATCAAGAAAAAAAGGGAGAAGACTGAAATCAGTAGAATTAGAAATGAAAAAGGAGAAGTAACAACTGACACTGCAGAAATACAAAAGATCATGAGAGATTACTACAAGCAACTCTATGCCAATAAAATGGACAATCTGGAAGAAATGGACAAATTCTTAGAAAGGCACAACCTGCCAAGACTGAATCAGGAAGAAATAGAAAATACAAACAGACCAATCACAAGCACTGAAATTGAAACTGTGATTAAAAATCTTCCAACAAGCAAAAGCCCAGGACCAGATGGCTTCACAGGCGAATTCTATCAAATATTTAGAGAAGAGCTATCACCTATCCTTCTCAAACTCTTCCAAAATATAGCAGAGGGAGGAACACTCCCAAACTCATTCTACGAGGCCACCATCACCCTGATACCAAAACCAGACAAGGATGTCACAAAGAAAGAAAACTACAGGCCAATATCACTGATGAACATAGATGCAAAAATCCTCAACAAAATACTAGAAAACAGAATCCAACAGCACATTAAAGGGATCATACACCATGATCAAGTGGGGTTTATTCCAGGAATGCAAGGATTCTTCAATATACGCAAATCAATCAACGTGATACACCATATTAACAAATTGAAGGAGAAAAACAATATGATCATCTCAATAGATGCAGAGAAAGCTTTTGACAAAATTCAACACCCATTTATGATAAAAACCCTGCAGAAAGTAGGCATAGAGGGAACTTTCCTCAACATAATAAAGGCCATATATGACAAACCCACAGCCAACATCGTCCTCAATGGTGAAAAACTGAAAGCATTTCCACTAAGATCAGGAACAAGACAAGGTTGCCCACTCTCACCACTCTTATTTCAACATAGTTTTGGAAGTTTTAGCCACAGAAATCAGAGAAGAAAAGGAAATAAAAGGAATCCAAATCGGAAAAGAAGAAGTAAAGCTGTCACTCTTTGCAGATGACATGATACTATACATAGAGAATCCTAAAGATGCTACCAGAAAACTACTAGAACTAATCAATGAATTTGGTAAAGTAGCAGGATACAAAATTAATGCACAGAAATCTCTGGCATTCCTATCCACTAAGGATGAAAAATCTGAAAGTGAAATCAAGAAAACACTTCGATTTACCATTGCAACAAAAAGAATAAAATATCTAGGAATATATCTACCTAAGGAGACAAAAGACCTGTATGCAGAAAATTATAAGACACTGATGAAAGAAATTAAAGATGATACAAATAGATGGAGAGATATACCATGTTCTTGGATTGGAGGAGTCAACACTGTGAAAATGACTCTACTACCCAAAGCAATCTACAGATTCAATGCAATCCCTATCAAACTACCACTGGCATTTTTCACAGAACTAGAACAAAAAAATTCACAATTTGTATGGAAACACAAAAGACCCCGAGTAGCCAAAGCAATCTTGAGAAAGAAAAACGGAGCTGGAGGAATCAGGCTTCCTGACTTCAGACTATACTACAAAGCTACAGTAATCAAGACAGTATGGTACTGGCACAAAAACAGAAATATAGATCAATGGAACAGGACAGAAAGCCCAGAGATAAACCCACGCACATATGGTCACCTTATCTTTGATAAAGGAGGCAGGAATGTACAGTGGAGAAAGGACAGCCTCTTCAATAAGTGGTGCTGGGAAAACTGGACAGCTACATGTAAAAGTATGAGATTAGATCACTCCCTAACACCATACACAAAAATAAGCTCAAAATGGATTAAAGACCTAAATGTAAGGCCAGAAACTCTCAAACTCTTAGAGGAAAACATAGGCAGAACACTCTATGACATAAATCACAGCAAGGTCCTTTTTGACCCACCTCCTAGAGAAATGGAAATAAAAACAAGAGTAAACAAATGGGACCTAATGAAACTTAAAAGCTTTTGCGCAGCAAAGGAAACCATAAAGACCAAAAGACAACCCTCAGAATGGGAGAAAATATTTGCAAATGAAGCAACTGACAAAGGATTGATCTCCAAAATTTATAAGCAGCTCATGCAGCTTAATAACAAAAAAACAAACAACCCAATCCAAAAATGGGCAGAAGACCTAAATAGACATTTCTCCAAAGAAGATATACAGAGTGCCAACAAACACATGAAAGAATGCTCAACATCACTAATCATGAGAGAAATGCAAATCAAAACTACAATGAGATATCATCTCACACCAGTCAGAATGGCCATCATCAAAAAATCTAGAAACGATAAATGCTGGAGAGGGTATGGAGAAAAGGGAACCCTCTTACACTGTTGGTGGGAATGTAAATTGATACAGCCACTGTGGAGAACAGTATGGAGGTTCCTTAAAAAGCTACAAATAGAACTACCATATGACCCAGCAATCCCACTACTGGGCATATACCCTGAGAAAACCATAATTCAAAAAGAGTCATGTACCAAAATGTTCATTGCAGCTCTGTTTACAATAGCCCAGAGATGGAAACAACCTAAGTGTCCATCATCGGATGAATGGATAAAGAAGATGTGGCACATATATACAATGGAATATTACTCAGCCATAAAAAGAAACGAAATTGAGCTATTTGTAATGAGGTGGATAGACCTAGAGTCTGTCATACAGAGTGAAGTAAGTCAGAAAGAGAAAGACAAATACCGTATGCTAACACATATATATGGAATTTAAGGGGAAAAATGTCATGAGAAACCTAGGCGTGAAACAGGAATAAAGACACAGACTTACTAGAGAATGGACTTGAGGCTATGGGGAGGGGGAAGGGTAAACTGTGACAAAGCGAGAGAGAGGCATGGACATATATACACTACCAAATGTAAGGTAGATAGCTAGTGGGAAGCAGCCGCATAGCACAGGGAGATCAGCTCAGTGCTTTGTGACCGCCTGGAGGGGTGGGATAGGGAGGGTGGGAGGGAGGGAGACGCAAGCGGGAAGAGATATGGGTACATATGTATATACATAACTGATTCATTTTGTTGTGAAGCTGAAACTAACATACCATTGTAAAGCAATTATACTCCAATAAAGATGTTAAAATGAAAAAAAAAAAAAAAGAAGAGAGGACATAGAAGCACAGAAAAAAAGAGGGCAACGTGAAGATGGAGACTGAGATTGGAGTTATGCCCCTATAAACCAAGGAATGCCTGGGGCCAGCGGAAACTAGAGAGGCAAGAAAGAATTCTTCCCTGGAGCCTTCAGAGCGAACTGCTGACACCTTGGTTTCAGACTTCTGGGCTGTAGAACTGTGAGATAATAAATTCTGTTGTTTTAAGCCACCCAGTTGATTGGAACTTGTTACCACAGCCCTAGAAAACTAATACACCTCCTGGAAACTTGCCAAAATCTCCGGGTAGGCATGAACTTCCCATAGCCCATCAACAACCTAAGGATGAAACTGAACTAAAAGCCGTACCATGAAAAAAAAAAATTATATATATATATGTTAATGTGATGATAGACTTCAGCAAATAAATTTTGAGTTGGAGACAAATGTAATATACCTATAAGAATATAAAGCTGTAACAGGGAAGAGCCAATTTTGACTCCATGTTGGATCTGTTTCTTTGACTCTAAACTTTGCTTCTCATTGTCTTTGTTATTATAATCATACAAAGTGGCCTGCCTCAGGGAACCCTGCCCCTGTGTCTGAATGTTAAACTAAAGTGCCTTTGTTCAGCTCACAGGGAGACAATCTGACCCTACCCACCTGTGAATGGCTGAAGAAGAAATTAACACATTCCCTCCCCAGTGAAGGCCATGCCAGGAGATGTTTAGCAAGATAAATGGCCTTTTTACTTCAGTTCCTCACTTCCACTGCCTCTCTCTCTCCGATTCTATAAAAGAAACCGACATCCAGACCCAGATGAGATGTTTTTTTGGGGGCCCTAGTCCGTCATCTTCTCAGTCTGCCAGCTTTCCAAATAAAGTCATATTCCTTGCCTCAATACCTCATCTCCTGATTTATTGGCCTGTCGTGTGGGGAGCAGAGCGAGCTTGGACTCAGTACCAAAGCTGCTTCACTCAAAATTATCAGATCAAATTAAATCAAAACTTTGTTCCTCCTTTTAAGTCAACTAACTACTTGGAGTCAGGATGTACCTCCTCTCCATCTGTGAGGAGTTGGGTAGGTGGCTTTGATCATAGCACCAAACCATTATTTTTACAAACTGAAAATGAGGTTATTATGCCACACTTCTGTTTGAGTTTCATTAAGCCAAAACACTCCAGATTTAGTGTTTTACAGAGAAGAGGAAGATTTTATTTAAAAAAGAAAATATGGATAAATATTCAAAATAGAGGTACTTTCTCTTTTCCCATTTTTCTGCCATTTCCAATGGTAGAAGTACAACGATACTCAACGCTTGGAGTATATTTCTTACATTACATTATAAAGTCTTTCCACAGCTAGTATTGAGACAGGAAAGAGGGGGGCAGGGCACAACCATTAAAAGAATGACACAACCATTAAGAACAGGATACAACAAATACTGGTTAGAACCAACTAGGCTCAAGAAGGAGGAAGATTCGACTTCCAGTGGACCTTGAGCCTCATTGCGCATTCACTGTAATATGTCAGCACGTTATATGACACACCACAGGCATCATGACAGTTCTGAGGATGACCAAAAAGGCCAAAAAG